>NC_053022.1:332712514-332885380 GCF_003073215.2 Triticum urartu
TGGGTTTGGAGAGGTAAAAACTCTAGCTAGTGATGTGCCCACTCTTTTGGATTACAAAGACTTTAATTATGACAGTTTATCTTTGATTGAATGCATTTTTTTAATCCATGATAAACTCATCCAATGCTTATGAACAAAATAAAGCTTTTACTAAACATATTGTAGAAGCAATGATGAAAGCTTTAGAAGAAAAGTTAGAATTAGATATTTCAATTACTAGAAAATTAATTGATGAACGGGAACCCACCATTAAAGTCAAGATCAAAAGTTATGAGTGCAATAATTTATGTGATTTGGGTGCTAGTGTTTCCACAATTCCGAAATATCTATGTGATGTGCTAGGTTTTACCAATTTGGAAGAATGTTCTCTTAATTTGCACTTGACGGATTCCACTATTAAAAAGCCTTTGGGAAGAATTAATGATGTTCTTATTCTTTCAAATAGGAATTATGTGCTCATAGATTTTATTGTTCTTGATATTGATTGTAATATGTCTTCTCCCATAATACTTGGTACACCGTTTTTACGAACTATAGGTGCCGTGATTGATATGAATGAAGGGAATATTAAATTCTAGTTTCCATTAAAAAAGGGTATGGAACACTTCCGTGGAACTATAATTAAGCCACCATATGAATAAATCATGAGGGCAACCAGAGCAAAAACTAAAAATGACAATACTTGAATCTATGCATTATGCCCAGCTAGGGGCGTAAAACAAGAGCGCTTGTTGGGAGGAAACCCAATAGTTATCTTTGAAATTTTTGTTTTTCTTTCCGTTCTTCAATAAATATGAAATTATAGTACTGTTATAATTGTGCTTTTTATGTTTTAGTTGGTGTTTGTTCCAAGTAAAGTCTTTAGGATGGTTTGGGTGATAGTTGATTTGATTATGTGCAATAACAGAAACTTTTTCATCCCATAGTAGAATTTTTTAAATTCACTGGAGCATGATAAAATTCTAATTTTTATTATACATGATTGATATATAAATTGCCGAAGTTGTCCTAATTTTTCAGAATTTTTGGAGTTACATAAGTATGGTCAAAGTTCATATTACTACAAATTGCTCTGTTTTTTGATAGATTCTATTTTCATTGCATTGTGTGCTTATTTTGATGAATCTATGGATTGTATCGGGGGTATAAGCCATGGTAAAGTTAGAATACAATTGGTATAATGCAATAAAAAATATGAATGGGTTTGCAACAGTACTTAAAGTGGTGATTTGCTTTATTATACTAATGGATCTCACGAAGGTTTTGTTAAGTTTTGTGTGATTGAAGTATTTAAGTTTTGGGTGAGATCAGGATGGATGAAGGAATAAGGAGTGACAAGAGCCTAAACTTGGGTATGCACATGGCACCCCAAGGTAATATTCAAGGAAGTACCAAGCAACTAAGCTTGGGGATGCCACGGAAGGCCCCTCTTTCTTTTGACGACCATCGGTAATTTTACTTGGAGCTATATTTTTATTTTTCTTATATCATGAGTTTTGCTTGGAGTGTCTTGTATTATATGAGTCTTTGCTTTTTTTGCTTTTTAGTTTGTCACAATCATCCTTACTGGACACACCTATTTGAGAGAACCATAATGATGCTATGATTTGTTAGAATTGCTCTATGTGCTTCACTTAAATTTTTTGAGCTAGGGAATTGCCCTAGTGCTTAACTTATACCTTTTTGAGCATGGTGGTGGTTTAAAATTTTGAAGATATATGCTCTCATGCTTCACCTATATCATTTTGAGAGTTATAATTTTTTGAAGAAATAAGCTATCATGCTTCACTTATATCATTTTGAGAGTTAGATTTTTTTGAAGAAATATGCTCTCATGCTTCACGTATATTATTTTGAGAGTTGAAAAGTTTGAAGAAATATCTATGCTCTCATGCTTCACTTAAATTTATTTGAGAGCTTGTTATTTGCTATGGTAATTTGCTTAAGATATGAATTTAGTCCCAAAGTGATAGATATCCAAGAGGGATATAATAAAAACTTTCATGACGATCATTGGATACTAAAACTTGATTCCTTGCAATAGTTTTGCGATATGAAGATAGTGATATGTGAGTCATGTTGGTGAGTAATTATGCTTTAGTAAGAATATAGGTGTTAAGGTTTGTGATTCTCTATGCAAGCACAAAAGTCAATAGTTATGGAATGAAATTATATCCTACTTGTGGTGCATTATTTAGTGTTAGTTATGTCTAATGCTCGTTTATGACCGTTTTCATTTTGTGGTTGGTTGATTCTCAATATATTTGCAAGCCTTTCCTTGTACTAAGCGGGAATACTGCTTGTGCATCCAAACTCCTTAAACCAAGTTGTGCCAAATGAGTCCACCATACCTACCTATATGTGGTATTTCCATGCCGTTCCAAGTAAGTTTGTATGTGCCAACTCTAATTTTCAAAAATTATTTCCTTTCTGTGTGCCCGTACCGCTCATGAAGCGGCAGGAGGTGGCCAATATTTTTCGTGCTTGGTATGTTATTCTCAAGATGAGTGTTTATTCACATATCATTGCAAGAGAGTGTGGCAGGTATGTAGCGACCCGATCTCAGACGGTCAAGTCTCTGTGCTTAAGTGTCATACCTGGATTGATATTGCTGACATACAAAGTACTCGAGGATTTATAACAGAGTTCAATCACACACTTATTACATCGAATGTCTCAAAAGAGAACTTATTACAATAATATGGCTGAAGGCCATCTAAATAAGATAACAGCGAAAGCTTCGAAGGTAGAAGAGTCCATCCAACTCCACCGCAAAACTGAGTGCATGACAACGACCTAGCGCACCTTACTCTTCGTCTAAAAATTCTGCAACATAATACGTTGTAGCCTGTGTAGGTCAACACATGGAATATGCTGGCAAGATAACACTATAGAGCAATGAACAAATAACAGCTATCACTACATCCATATAAGGCTGGTGGAGGCTCTATGGTTAGCATTTGCATAAAGCTAGTTTTTCAATACAACAAAGGAATATATTTTATTTAACTACAAAGTTTGTTGAAAACATTGAGAATGGTAACCCCATCTCAATCCCAAAATAATAATTAATAACCCAAAAAATTAATTAAGTAAAGTGATGAGATCAAATCAATAATTCAAGTACTAGATACTCAAGATGTCCATAACCGGGGACACAGCTAATCATGATTAGTTTGTACACTCTGCATAGGTTTGCGCACTTTCCCCCACAAGACTCTATCTCCTCCATTGAATTTCTCACACTGCATGGTGTTTGAGAAATGGATGACCGAGACACAATTTTTCTGAAGAGGTCCCCTTAACCGATTGATAGGCCGGTACACCTACAATCCCGTACATCTGCTAGCCCATCATGGAAAGGTTTCCCACTACTTACTCAACTATGCCATAGCCCATAATGGCATGCGGCTGCACACGAAAGTTTCTAGCATGAATAATCTTATGATCCCTTTGAGCCTGGGTGGCGAACCATAGGATGATCACACGGATGCCCCAGGATCTCCTTGGACAACATTGGATTCCCCAGGTGCCCACAAACCAATCCACACAGATGTGTATTAAAGTAGCCACCTTAGGTTATCCCTTAATTCATAATAATACTTCTCATGATTCACTCAAACCAAACCACGTCTACGAGCATAGCATAGCAGTAAGCATAACGTAGTAACTCCCCAGGGTTTGATATAAGGCAATAGGTTCTACCTCTTCAACTACTTCCCAATACCCACATGTTATCAAATCCTACTCATGCAATGTTTGAGGGTTGAAACTAATGCATAAAAACTGGGTATTAAAGGGATATGGTCAAAGTGTTACTTGCCTTGCTCACGATCTGAAAACCCTAGTGATTCGTAGTAGCAAGCCTCGCACTACGAAAACTCTATCGTGAACAAACAATAGCATACATAAGCACTCAAGCGTAAGATGCAAAGGTAAAACTCAAGAGAAAAGATCTAAGCTGAAAGTGCTAGTAAAGATCTTCGATTTGCAAAAAGAAACAATCAAATCGGAGTTACGAAACTCAAACTATGATCAAAATAAATTCGAAAACAAATCTATTTGAAAGCAATTTTTAAATTGTCAAAACCATGTTCAATTTGATTATCTGGACATGGGGGAACAAGACGAAGATTTTGGCGTTGGTTTCACTGGGTTTGGATAAACGAGCAAAAAATAGTGAAGGTTTGAAGACCAGGGACTAATCTGCGATAATAGTTATTACAGATAGGCCCCTCGCTGAAAAGTAAAACTAAAAAGAAAAAATCTATCGAACGAACATTCGCTAACAGAGTCTAATGAACGAAAACCGTTCGTTATAAGAAACTAACAGGTGAACATTCGTCAACTAATGAACTAAAACTAAAATCGATCTAAAAACTAAACCGGAAAAACCGAACGGTTTTTATACCGTTTAACCGGAGAAAACCGGCGGCGGCGGTTTTGACGGCGGCGGGATCCGGTGAGGTTCGGCGGCGGCGGCGGCGAGGCAGGGCGGCGGCGTCTTGATGAGGGGGAAGAGGGGCGCGGAGCCTCGGCTTATAAAGCCCGGGGGGCGGGGCGGTGGCTTGGGCGAGGGGGCGGCGGAACGGGAGTCCGAGCCGGACTCCCCAGGCGGCGGCGGCGGGGACTCCTCCCGAGCGAGGAGGAAGGCGGCGCGCGAGCTGGGGCCGTGGCCCGGCTGTGGCGGGGCCGGCCCAGGAACTTTTTTTAAAATAAAATAAATTTTGCCGCGAACGAATATCGTAATAAAGCATAAAAAATCTAAAAATCCCAAAACAATGTTCATTATCCAAACCTAATATTTAGGACAAGCTGAACATTTTTTTGGACTAAAATGCAATTTTCAAAAAATGCATGTTTTTCTCCAATTCAAATAAAACCGCAAACAAAATACGAATAAAATATTAATTTGATTTTAAAATTTTATTCTCCAATATTTCCCTTCTGTTGAAAAAGTCATTTTATCTTCTCTCATTTATTTTTGTTACTAGAAATAATTGGAGAGAAAAATTAAAATCAAATTGATTCTCTTTTCAAATCTGAATTAAATTCAAATATGAAAATTTTGTGAAACCTCCAACTCTCTCCTTGGGTCCTTGAGTTGCTTAAGATTTCTAGGATCACAACCAAAATGCAAATAAAATATGATATGCATATGATGATCTATATGTAACATCCAAATTGAAAATTGGGATGTTACGGACCTACCCCCCTTAAGATGAATCTCGCCCTCGAGATTCGGGTTGGCTAGAAAATAGGTGTGGGTGGTATTTCCGTAGGTCTTCCTATCGTTCCCAGGTCGCTTCCTCCTCAGTATGGTGGCTCCACTGAACTTTGCAAAATTTGATAACCTTGCTGCGTGTAACTTGGCTGGCAAACTCAAGAATCTGGAATGGTTTCTCCTCGTAAGTTAGGTCACTCTCCAACTGAATTGCTTCCAGGGGCACTGTATCTCTCAGAGGTATATCGGCCATCTCTGCATGGCACTTCTTCAACTGGGAAACGTGAAACACATCATGAACTCCTGACAGTCCTTCGGGTAACTCCAATTTGTAGGCCACTTCTCCCATACGTTCCAAAACTCGATATGGTCCTACAAATCTTGGGGCTAACTTTCCTTTAACTCCAAATCATTTAACTCCTCGAAGTGGTGACACACGAAGATATGCTTTGTCTCCGACTTCATAGACTACCTCCTTGCATTTGGTGTCTTCATAACTCTTCTGCCTGGACTGAGCTACCTTCAGTCTATCATGAATCAACTTAACCTTCTCTTCAGACTCCTTGATTAAATCTGGTCCGAACAACTGAAGGTCTCCAACTTCATCCCACATCAATGGTGTCCTGCACCTCCTTCCATACAAAGCTTCAAAAGGGGCCATTTTCAAACTAGCCTGATAGCTGTTGTTGTATGAGAACTCTACGTAAGGCAAATTATCATCCCAACTAGATCCATAATCTAGCGCACAAGCTCTCAACATGTCCTATAGAATCTGATTAACTCTCTCGGTCTGTCCATCTGTTTGTGGATGAAAGGCTGTACTAAAATCTAGCCTAGTTCCCAAAGTCTGGTGCAACTGATTCTAAAACTTCAAGGTAAATTGTGTTCCTCTATCTGATACGATGGTCCTTGGAACTCCATGCAGACATACGATCCTGGTCATGTATATCTTGGACAACTTCGCGCTCGTATAAACAGGGATAAAGTGAGCCACTTTGGTCAAGCGATCAACTACTACCTAGATAGAATCATATCCTGATAGAGTCATGGGTAATCCGGTGATGAAATCCATGCCAAGCTTATCCCACTTCCATTCGGGTATCGGCATAGGCTGTAGTAATCATGTTGGCTTCTGGTGTTCTGCCTTAACTCTGTGACATACATCACATACTGCTACATACTCGGCAATATCCATCTTCATACCTGTCCACCAGAAATGTTCCTTCCAATCCAAATACATCTTAGTGTTTTTGGGGTGAATCGAGTATGGCGAGTTGTGAGCCTCCTGAAGTATTAACTTCCTGATCTCCGCATCATTGGGCACATAAATACGATCCTCAAACCATAAAGTTTCGTGCTCATCCTCACGAAACCCTTTGGCTTTTCCTTTGCTCATCTTCTCCTTTATCTCTGCAATCTCCTTATTAGTCTTCTGCGCCTCTTAAATCTTTCCCATTAATGTGGACTGAACCTCCAATGCTGCAAAAAAAGCTCTCGGAACTATCTCCAATCGAAGTTCCCTGAGATCTTCAGCTAACTCCCGTGGTAATCCTCCGGTTAGGAGGGTATTGACATACCTCTTGCGGTTCAAAACATCTGCTACAACATTGGCCTTTCCTGGATGATAATGCAGCTTCATATCATAATCCTTTATGAGCTCCAACCATCTCCTCTGCCTAAGATTCAATTCCTTCTGCGTGAAGATATACTTCAAACTCTTGTGATCCGTGTATACATCACAACAGTTTCCAATAAGAAAATGTCTCCAGGTCTTGAGCACATGTACTACAACTGCTAACTCCAAATCATGTGTGGCATAATTTAACTCATGAGGTCGAAGCTGTCGTGAGGCATATGAAACAACTCTTCCGTCTTGCATAAGTACACCTCCAAGTCCTTGGCGAGAAGCATCGCAATACACTTGGAAATCCTTGTGTATATCCGGAAGAATTAGTACTGGGGCTGTAACTAAACGTTTCTTCAACTCCTGAAAACTGGCCTCACATTCTTCGGTCCATTTGAACTTGGTGTCCTTCTTCAACAACTCTGTCATGGGCTTCACAATCCTGGAAAAATTCTCAATGAATCTCCTATAGTATCCTGCGAGTCCAAGAAAACTGTGGATCTCTCCAACTGAGGTGGGTGCCAACCACTCAGTGATAGACTGAACCGTGGTAGGGTCTACTGTTATACCTTCTCCTGATATAACATGTCCAAGAAATCCAACTTCCTTCAACCAAAACTCGCATTTGCTAAACTTAGCATATAGCTGATGTTCCCTGAGCTTCTCGAGAACTAAGCGCAAGTGTTCCTTGTGTTCCTCTTCATTCTTCGAGTACACCAATATATCATCAATGAACATCACAACAAACTTATCCAAGAACTCCATGAACACCTTATTCGTCATACTCATAAAATAGGCAGGCGCGTTAGTCAATCCAAAAGACATGACCGTGTACTCATATAGCCCATACCTTGTGGTAAAAGCTGTCTTAGGTATATCTTGTTCTCAGATCTTCAGCTGGTGGTATCCTGATCGAAGATCGATCTTGGAGAATACTTTGGCTCCCTGTAGCTGGTCAAACAAATCATTGATCATCGGTAGTGGGTATTTGTTCTTGATCGTCACCTCATTCAGTGCATGATAATCAACAACCATTCTCAAGGATCCATCCTTCTTCTCAACTAAGAGCACTAGGGCTCCCCACGGTGATGAACTTGGTTGAATATAACCTTTCTCCAATAACTCCTTAATCTACTTCTTAATTTCCTCTAGATCACTTGCGGGCATCTGATACGATCTCTTTGATATTGGTCTGGTGCCTGGCAACAGCTCTATCAAAAATTCTATATCTCGATCTGGTAGCATGCCTGGTAATTCCTCTAGAAATACATCAGGATAATCCTTCACAACTGGCACTTCTTCTTGAACGACTCCTGAGAGTGAATTTACATGGGTCCTCCTTGGAGCATGCCTAGGTACATACTTGATCCATGTACCCTCTAGGGTGGTGAGGAGAATTGACTTACTTGCACAATCAATGTTTCCTCCATACATCGATAGCCAATCCATGCCTAGTATCACATCCAATCCTTGTGACTCCAAAATTATTAGGTCTGAGGGGAAAACATGCCTACCTATGGTCAATGGCATCTGAAAACATCCTCTGCTTGCCATATACTCCGCTCCAGGTGATCTTACTAACATAGGTGTCTTAAGGGCTACGGTGGGCAACTTAAACTTATCCACAAATCCCCTCGATATGTATGAATGCGATGCACCAGTGTCAAAAAGAACAGTAGCAGTAAATGACATAATCAAAAACTTACCGATAACTGCATCCAGCTCATCTTCAACTTCCTCCATGTTGACGTGGTTCACCTGCCCTCTGGTGAGAGGGTTGGGATTCTTTCCCGAGCTTCCATTTCCATTACCATTCTTCAACTCAGAACAATCATTGGCGTAGTGGCCAGTCTTCCCGCACTTGTAACATGTGACATGACTTAGATCCTTCTTAGCGGGTGTTGCTCGACTGGAACGGTTCTGAATGTTGTTTCCTCCATTCCCATTCCCATTCTTAGGCCCATTGTGGTTATGTGAGCTTCCTCCATTGTGATTGTGGCCTGCATGGTTATGATGGGTATGTCCTCCCGAGTTCGGGGTAAAACAAGGCTTCTGCTGAGCTCCAGAGTTGTACTTCCCCTGTCCATACTTCCTTTTGCGGCTCTCTATCTGCTGCTGCTTGCCTTCAATCATAATAGCCCTGTCTACCAACTCCTGGTAGTTAGTGAATGTTGCCACCATCAACTGCATACCCAGCTCATCATTTAGCCCTTCCATAAACTTCTCCTGCTTTGCAGCATCTGTGGCCACATCATCTGGGGCATAGCGAGCTAACTTACTAAACTCATCCATGTACTGCCTCACAGTATGATTTCTCTGGCGTAAGTTGCGAAACTCACGCTTCTTCATACTCATAGCCCCAGCTGAGACGTGTGCAGTGCAGAATGCCTGCTGTAATTGATCCCAAGTGACATTGGCCACGGGGAAAGTGGCAATGTAGTTCTCCCACCATGAGGTTGCGGGTCCATCCAGTTGGTATGTGGCCAAGCGCACCTTCTCAGCATCTGTGCAACCTGTGGTGGTCAGCTCCCTTCCAATCTTGCGGAGCCAGTCATCAACAACAATCGGCTCGGTGCTACTAGAGAACACCATCGGATTCAACCTTAGGAAATGGGCTAAGTTGTCAACTGGAGGTGGTGGCGGTGGGTTGTTGTTGTTGTTGTTGCCTTGGTTCTGGACTAGCAACTGCATCAAGGCATTCTGCTGTTGGATCAACTGAGTGAGCTTTGGTGGAAAGACAAATCTGGGGTCATGTCTCGGAGGCATCTGATAGGTTTGGAGGGGTGAGAATAGAATAAGTGAGGTCTAAAGAGAGATCACTACCCATATGCACATGAGACAAACACATTCATTTCACACCACTCAATTCAAACAAGATCATACAATCGATCTAAACTACCGTTACAAAATACTCGAACTATTACTATATACATGGAGAAATACTACTGATAATATGGTGGTCGACTAGAAATTTTGATCGGTGGACGACTCCATGATATCGGCTCCAGCTTCGTCTTCATAATCATCATCACTATCGGGGTCGGAGTCGGTGTCGTCGATTATGATATAGTCTTTAGGATGGTTGTCCTCCTTAGGTTTGGGATCTCCCATGAATATTCCTAGCTTCTTCTTCAGGTCTTCATTCTTTTCCAGTAGTACTGCAATTTCTTCTTCATATCCATCACGTGTAGACTTGAGTTCCTCTTCTAGCTCCATGTTCCTGGTCATCACTTTCTTCATGTCTATCATGCTGGCGCACATCTGGTTCTCCTGACGACGAATGTGCTGGTTTATCTCCTGGATGTAGGCTGCAGTGGATTTGTCCCTCCTGGTGCTAATCATCTCCCATTGCTCATCTCGGTGTCCACATATCTGGTAGATGGTGTCCTTAAGATCCTTGTAGTAGATCTCGCCGATGCGTCCCATGGCGATGTGGGCGGCCATGCTCTTTCCTAGACTCTAGGTTGGTGCATCAAAGGAAAACTCTATGGGCTCAGTAAATGGTGCGAACATCCTTCCTGGAACATGAACTTGAATCATCCAACGCTCCTCTTCTGGTAAAGTGGTGGTGTAGGTCCCGGTGAAACTTGGTATTCTGATACACAAGTACCTAGTGACTTCCTTCATGTAGCGACCAGGCCTCAGACAGTCAAGTCTCTGTGCTTAAGTGTCATCCCTGGATCGGTATGCTGACACACACAGTACTCGAGGATTTATAAAAGAGGTAAATCACATGTATAAAGTAACGTAAATACTATTACCTCAATCCATATAGCGGAAGTAACAACAAGGTTGTGGATTCCCATCAACACCAATGGCAAAGTTGAGTGTAGAAATCGTAACCCTAACGTGTCACTTACTCGTCGTAAGATTCCAGCAACATGAGACGTTGCAGCCATATAGGTCAGTACATTGAATGTACTGGCAATTTCACACTTTAGAGCAATGTTGAATAATGGCTATCACTACATGCATATTTGGCTGGTGGAGGCTCTAAGTTTAATTTTGCATAAAGCTAATTTTTTCCTACAACTAAGGAATATCTTTATTTAACTACCAAGTTGGTTGAAAATTATTAAGAAGGTTCCTCCAACTCAATCCCAAAATAATAATTATAACCCCTCAAATTAATTAAGTAAAGTGATGAGATGAAATCGATAATTCAAGTACCAGATACTCAAGATGTCCATAACCGGGGACACGGCTAATCATGATTAGTTTGTACACTCTGCAGAGGTTTGTGCACTTTTCCCCACAAGACTCGATCTCCTCCGTTGAATTTCTCGCACTACATGTTGTTTGAGAAACGGATGATCGAGACATAGTCTTTCCGAAGCATTAAATCTTTACTCTGGGTAGACAGTACCACCTACTTTCCCCCTACATCTGCTAGCCTACCACTAAAAGAGGTCACACAACATACTCTACTATGCCAGAGCCCATAATGGCTTGTGGCTGCACATGGAAGTTTCTAGCATGAATAATCTTATGATCCCTTTGAGCCTGGGTGGCATTCCATAGGATGATCACACGGGTACTCGGGGATCCCCTTGGGCAAGCACTAGGTTCTCCAGGTGCCCGGGCAAACCATTGAGTGCTCCAGGGTGCCCCAACGAATCCACCCAGATGTGTATTAAAGTAGTCGCCTTAAGTTAACCCTTAGATATAAATAACTCTCACATCTTTCATGAATCTCACAAACCATTCCACGTCTACGAGCATAGCATAGCAGTATAAGCATAACGTAGTAACACCATGGGTTCGAACGCAAGACAATAGGTTCCTACCTCATCAACTACTTCTCAATACCCACATGTTAACACATCCTACTCATGCAATGTTTCAGGGTGAAAATAATGCATAAAAACTGGGTAAGAAAAATATGATCAAAGTGTGAACTTGCCTTGTACTGTTGATGAAGATGATTCGCACTCATAACTCCTGATAGTTCTACTCGTCACACTCCGGTCAATCTATCGTGAGCAAGCAATTGTAACCACACATAAGCAATCATGCAAAAGAATCAAAGAAAAGACTTCAGAAAACTTCGAAAACAAGCAATTAACTCTTGTAACAGAAAACAATTTCTAGCAGCACCAACATTGGGTGAATTTGGCCTTATTATAAAGTATAGGTCAAGAGCTTCAAATTTGCAAAAAAGAACCAACTAAATCGGAGCTACGAAACTCAAGTTATGAATCTGATAGATGTGATTGGTTCACTGGATAGGTGAAAACAAGACAAAACTATAGGCGTTGATTTCATCTAATTTGGATGAACGAGTAAAAAGTTATGGCTATTTGAAAAATCAGGACCAAGCTGTTTTACGGAAGAAAAATAGTTAGGCTAAAAGAATTTTAGGTCTAATGTATAAATACATAGAGTAATTGATAATCTAATTATTGTATCGTACTAGTCTAGAAATAATAAACTATGGAAGTATAAAAAGGAAAAAAAAGATACATTTATAAGATGGAGAAAAGACGACTTTGGAGAGTAGACAATTTTCAGAAGTCCCGCTGGAGAGGAGCAAAATATTTTTCTTTAATAAATCTAGTCAAACCAAAATATTGGTTTAACAGATGATTTTCGGAGGCTTTATGGGTCTATTTATAGGTGAAAAAAAGGTTTAGAGATTAAAGACTAGGTAATGTGGGACAAAACATATACGTACGTAGATAAATTGGAAAAAGATCATGGGCTAAAAGTTCCGCCCGGCCGCGCGCTATAGTTTTTTTTAAACAAAATTCGGTCAAAGTGAAAAAAAAGGCTAGCTAGGCCTGGCCCATGTAGGGGAGAAGAAAAATATAAAATGATGGGGCGCCCGATGCCACTATGTTGGGCACGTGGGCGACAGATGGTTCCAGGCGCACGCGCAGTTTTTTTTAATAGAATCATAAAAGAAAAAACTGAATAACGAAAATAAAGTTAAATTGGACATAGGCATATTATATATAAAAATTTTCAGAAAAAGATTTTCTAAATGATGAACATATTTTCAGTGGCAAATAAATTCCGCAAAAATTAAAATAAAGCAAATAGTGCTACTGCTGCAATAAAACCTCATAAAATCATTTTAAAAATACCAAAATAAATTCAAATTTATTTCTCTCCAATTTTATAAAGTAGGGAATCATTTTACCCTAATTTACATATATTTTATTTCGGAGAAAAATAATTTGAATAAAATCCAAATAACTCCAAAATGAGAATAATTTCAAAATGGACTTTCAATTTGATTCTTTTAAACTCCCAACTCATATTTCATATGATTTGAAGAAGTCATTTTATCTTCTCTCATAAAAATCATTGAGTTGCTTAAAGTTTCTGAATTGAAAAAATATTTCCAAATAAAAATTCAAATCTTTTCAAAACCCCTTACATTTATTTAAATGGAAGAACCGAAGAAGTCATGTCATCTTCTCTCCAGGGTTTTGTGATGAAAAAAATTTGAATACATGGAGATCAAAATGCAAAGTGAAAGTTTTCGAAAGTCCTTTTATTCCCTCTCATTTAACTTTCAAAAGTTTCAAATTTCACTCAATTGCACTCAAGCAACCACACCACAAATCAAACAATCAATCAAAACTATTTATTTAATATAACATTCCCAAATTTAGATTTTTGGGATGTTACAGCTACTAATACTTGAGAATATTCTTTGGCTCCCCTTGTGTCGAATCAATAAATTTGGGTTGAATACTCTACCCTCGAAAACTGTTGCGATACCCTATACTTGTGGGTTATCAAGACTATTTTCTAGCGTCGTTACCGGGGAGCATAGCTCTATTCTTTGACTCACTTGGGATTTATATCTGCTTATCACTATGAAGAACCTAAAAGATCAAAGAACTAAGATTTTTTCCCTCAACTACGAGGGGAGGTAAGGAACTGCCATCTAGCTCTGCACTTGATTCACCTTCTGTTTTGAGTAAACTTGCGACACCTACATATGCTATTGATTCCGATAGGTCGCATGTTATTGATGATGCCACTTCTGCTTTGCATGATACTTATGATGAAACTACTTCTATGCTTGATAATACGGTGCCACTAGGTGAATTTCTTGTTGAACAACTTGCTAGGGCTAGAGAGAATGAAATTATTGAAACTGATAACATTGATGAAAGTGATGATGAAGATTCTCCCCCCAGATATGAATTGTCTGTTGTGCCTGAGGGTTATGTTATGGATGAAGAAACTGCTAGAGACTTCTTAGCTTGCAATGATAGATCTGATCTTAAGAAATTATTAGCTAAGCTTAAAGAAAAGTCTTTGGATGCTAGAATGAAATATGACCCTGCTTTTGCTACTTCACCTATCTTTATTACTGATAAGGATTATGATTTCTCTGTTGATCCTGAGTTAATTACTTTTGGTTGAATCTGATCCTTTCCATGGTTATGAATCTGAAACTGTTTTGGCACATCTTACTAAGTTGAATGATATAACCACCCTATTTTCTCATGAGGAAAGATTCGCTATTACTATATTCTTAAGTTGTTTCCTTTCTTAGTAAAGGGTGATGCTTAGATATGGTTTAATTCTCTCGCTCCTGGTTGTGTGCATAGTCCCCAGGATATGATCTATTACTTCTCTAAAAAATATTTTCCTGCTCATAAGAAAAAAGCTGCTTTACAGGAAATATTTAACTTTGTGCAAATTGAAGAAGAGAGTCTCCCACAAGCTTGGGGGAGGCTTCTCCAATTACTTAATGCTTTGCCCGATCATTCTCTCAAGAAGAATAAAATACTTGATATCTTTTATAATGGACTAACTGATGCTTCTAGGGAGCACCTAGATATCTGTGCTGGTTGTGTTTCCAAGGAACAAACTATTGAGCAAGTCGAGAAACTATTGAATAATATATTGAGTAATGATAATGATTGCACTCTTCCCGAACCAACTCCTAATCCAACTCCGAAGAAAAGACGTATTCTATTTCTGAGTCCTGAAGATATGCAAGACGCAAAGAAATCTATGAATGAAAAAGGTATTAAAGCTAAAGATGTTAAGAATTTACCGCCCATTCAAGAGATACATGGTGTTAATATTCCGACATAGGTATAAGAGGTAAATTCTCTCTATAGATTTGATGAAGGTGATATTCCTTATAAAAATTCTGCTAGTCAATGCTTGGATGAATTTGATAACTTCATTGCTAAACAAGAAAACTTCAATGCTTATATTAGTAGACAATTGAAAAGTAATGCTTATATGCTTGAACGCTTGGGTGATTATATGTGTAGAACCGTTAATGATCTTAAGCTTAGTAGTAAACATGCTTTGTAAAAGCTCAAGTAGAACAAGTACTTAAGGCACAAGATGATTTGCTCAATGAGATGAATAGTAAGAACAATGATCATGTTGTTAGAGTTATGACTAGAGGTGGTAAAATGACTCAGGAACCTTTGTATCCTGAAGGTCATCCTAAGAGAATTGAGCAAGAATCTCAGAGAGTTAATACTAATGCACCTAGTCCTTCTAGTAAAAAGAAAGGAAAATTGATAGGACTTTGCATGCTTCTAATGAACCTGTTTTAGACACCCCTGAGAATCCCAATGATATTTCTATTTCTGATGCTAAGACACAATCTGGTAATGAGCATGAACCGAGTGATAATGTTAATGATGATGTTCATGCTGATGCTCAACCTAGTAATGATAATGATGTGGAGATTGAACCTGCTATTGATCTTGATAACTCACAACCCAAGAATAAATGTTATGATAAGAGAGACTTTGTTGCAAGGAAGCATGGTAAAGAAAGAGAACCATGGGTTCAGAAACCCATGCCCTTTCCTCCTAAACCATCCAAGAAAAAGGATGATGAGGATTTTGAGCACTTTGTTGAAATGCTTAGACCTGTGTTTTTGCGTATGCATTTGACTGATATTTTGAGAATGTCTCCTTATGCCATGTATATGAAAGAAATTGTTACTAATAAAAGAAAGATACTGGAAGCTGGAATTTCCACCATGCTTGCTAATTATACTTTTAAGGGTGGAATACCAAAGAAATTAGGAGGTCGAGGAATACCAACTATACCATGCTCCATTAAAAGAAACTATGTTAAAACTGCTTTATGTGATTTGGGAGCTGGTGTTAGTGTTATGCCTTTCTCTTTGTATCGTAGACTTGATTTGAAGCAGTTGACACCAACTAAAATCTCTTTGCAAATGGCTGATAAATCAACTGCTATACCCATTGGTATTTGTGAGGATGTGCCTGTTGTGGTTGCAAACGTTACTATCTTAACAGACTTTGTTATTCTTGATATTCCCGAGGATGACAGTATGTGGATCATCCTTGGTAGACCCTTTTTGAATACTGCAGGGGCTGTTATTGATTGCAACAAGGGCAATGTCACTTTTCATGTTAACGGTAATGAGCATACAGTACACTTTCTGAAGAAACAACCTCAAGTGAATATCATCAATTCTATTGGAAAATTTTCAACTATTGCTATTGGAGGTTTTGAATTCCCTCTTCCTACTGTCAAAAAGAAATATGATATTCTTATTGTTGGGGACATGCATATTCCCGTTGAGGTAACCTAGTGATTATTTAGAAATTCTCCGGTTTCATGTCATTCGGACGAAGTTTGTTAATGAGACTTGATCAACCTTGTTAATGGATTCCATTTGATGGGCATGAGATGGATGAATTTAGAAAGCACAACTTTCTGTACCCACTTTTTACTTTCCGTTATTTAGAATAAATAAAGCAAAATGGTATTATTTGTCTGTTTTCTGAATTATCCATGCAATAAAAAATGTCCCGAAAATAAAAGTTCTCCAAATGCCCTGAAAATTTAGTATGATTTTTATAGAATATTTGAGAATTTCTGGCACTGAGAACACACCCGGGGGATGCACCAATGGACCACAAGGGTGGAGGGTGCGCCCCCTGCCTTGTGGGTCCCATGTGGATCCCTCTCACTTATTCCAGCACCCATTCACTTCGTCTTCCTCCAGAAAAAATCATCCTATTGCTCAAACCCGTGTTCTTGCTCATCTTGCTGCCATTTTCGATCTCCTTGTGCAAACCTCCATTTGCAAAACTGTTTTGAGGGATTGTTCTTCAGTATGTGACTCCTCCAATGGTCCAATCAGTTTTTGTTCTAGTGCTTTATATATTGCAATTTTTTGCTCCTGTGGTGACCTTGTTCTTGAACTTGCATGTCAAATTTATATGGTCCAAAGTAGTTTTGATGCATGATATAGCCTCTAGACACTTGTAGGGGTAGTTGCTATCCATCTTGTTAAGTTTTTTCCACTTTTATTTTGAGTCACTAAAAAATACAGAAATTTTCAGAGAAAATAAATGATGAAAAGATGGTTGAGAGGCTCTTCAAGCCGGGGTTCAAAGGAAAATGAAAATGAAGAAAAGAAGAAGCCCAAGTACAACCTTCCTCGCACCGCGGAGGTTCAACCGTGTGAATGGCCAAGTGATGCATTCTTGAAGGCGGTCAGAATTTATGAGGAGTTCTATTATTTGGCTGAGAATGCAGGCATCACCAACTTCCTCCACGATAAGTGTGATCAGTACCTCCTACTCACTAATACCTTCGTGCAAAATTTTCACTTTCATGCTAGGAAATCACCACCCACGGTAGAGTTTCATTTATATGATGAGCATAAGGAGATGTCGCTTTATGATTTTTGCAAGGTTTGCAAATTACCTTATGAGGGTAGCGTCAGTGAACCAAGTCCTAGAGATGTGGAAGATTTTATTGATGAAGAGAGAGGAGTGTCGGAGGCGAGAGTGGCTAGTTTACATTTTTCTTGTTTTACGCTATTACTCATTATTTGCGGGAAGATATTTAATTGGTCGTGGGGAAAGTGGAGGCCTTAGTGCCCTTGACCTCGCTATTTTGCGCCATGCTTTACTTCATGATAGAACTTTTAGTTTGGGCGCCATTGTTGATCGACGGTTGAGTTTAAACCGTTCGAGGGGTCCTATCTTTGGAGGTATCTAAGCCTCCCGCCATGCTAGATGCTTTGAGATACCCATTAGGCACAATGAGGAAGAGGAGATGCTTCTACCCACTAGATACTTAGACTGTAACAGTATGGTAGCACATGATTTTATTAGTGATGATAAGGACAAAAGAACCTGGTATTCAGCCAGAAGACTTGTCAGATTATTACTTTGACTGCAACTTCTTTGTTCAATATTCATTAAGGCAGGTACCTCATTTTGCCCGAGGACATTTATGCATACTGGGAGCGGACGCGATCACTAGTTCCTGAGCCAGAACCATCACCTGATTCATATGAGGAGTCTATTTATCAGTGGGAGCCACAGGAGCTCTCTAACCAGTGGAACCCTCAGGATCCTCCTCAGTAACCAGGAGAGGGCTACTTTGATCCGTGGGCATAGACCAACTTAGGCCAAAAGCCTAAGCTTGGGGGAGTACATATTTCTCACCGACATTACATTCATGTCACACACTCATTTTAGTTGTCGGTGTTCATACTTTTTCATTGTATCATCCACGCTAGTTTATTTTCCTTTTCTTGCTTTCTTCTTGTGTGTTTGAAAAACTTTGAGAAAATCCAAAAATATTAGTTGTAGCTTCCTTTTTAGTTTTCCTTTCCATGTTTATTTAGTAGTATTTAAAGAAAACTCAAAAAGATTTCTCGTTCTTATTAAACTTGCTGGGAGATTTCCCGTGTAAAGAGTTTTTCTCGTTCTTGTTTTACTTTCTTCAGAAAAACAAAAACTCAAAAAAATATTTCAGTGTGTTTCTTTGAAATTCTTTTTTCCTTTCTTTGGGTCAAGAGGAGAAGACCACGATGAAAATGTTGAGTGGCCCTCATATGCATTATTGTTGATCTAACAGAGAACCCATATTACATTGTCTTCTCCTTTGAATAAATGTTTGTAGATTCCAGCTTAGTCCAATGCACGTGCACGCTTATTATTATTCACACCATTCGGTCATGCAAGTGAAAGGCAATAATGACGATATATGATGAAATGATTGAGATGGGGAAAAGCTGGTATGAACTCGACCTATTTTGTTTTTGTAAATATGATTAGTTCATCGTTCTTGATTCAACCCATTATGAATGAAACATGTTTGTAATGACAATTAGAGATTATAGTTACTCATGTCATGCTTAACTAGCTAGGAGTTTATAATGGGTTGTCTTGAGTGCCAACATGCAAATTAAAATGGTTGTGATGTGGTATGATAGGATGGTATCCTCCTTTGAATGATTTAAGTGGCTTGACTTGGCACATGTTCACGCATGTAGTTGAATAAAAATCAACATAGCATTCACGATATTTATGTTCATGGTGATTTATATCCTACTCATGCTTGCATTCAATGTTGGTTATTCTCAATGCATGTTTATGACTGTTGTCGCTCTCTAGTTAGTCGCACCTCAATCTTTTCCTAGCCTTCACTTGTACTAAGCGGGATTACTGCTTGTGCATCCACTTCCATAAACCCAAAGTTGTTTCATATGGGTCCACCATACCTACCTATATACGGTATTTACTCGCCGTTCTAGGTAAATTTGCATGTGCCAAACTCTAAACCTTCAAATAATAATCTGCTTTGTATGCCCGAATCGCTCATTTAGCGACTGGGGGCTGTTAGTATCTTCCATGATTAGGTGGGCTATTCTCATGATGAGTGTTGATTCACTTAGTGTTGATTCACTTATTATTCATGAGAAAGTGGCTAGTATTTGGGATGCCCAGTTCCATGCTCGAAATCAAATCAAAATATAATTTTAAACAAAACTCCCCCAGGAATGTTGTTGGTATGGACGGTACCCGTTGTTTCGGACCAACTATGGAGTGTGATTGTTGGTGGAGGGGGAGTAAAAACTTTACCATTCTGTTTGGGAACCGCCTATAATGTATCTAGCATGGAAGATACTGAGATCTCTTGGTTGTTATGTTGACAATGAAAGCATACCGCTCAAAATTATATTCATCTCTATTTTAAAGCTCGAGCTCTGGCACCTCTGCAAATCCCTGCTTCCCTCTGCGGAGGGCCTATCTATTTACTTTTATTGTCGAGTCATCACCCTCTTATAAAAAGCACCAGTTAGAGAGCACCACTGTCATTTGTATGCTTTGTTATTAATTGATATTGAGTATGGCTATGACTGGATCTCTTTTACCATTAATTACAATGTCTAGTCAGTCCTTGATCTTCAGGGGTGCTCTGCATTTATGTTTTGCGGTCTCAGAAAGGGCTAGCGAGATACCCTTTTTTATATCATATCATGATTGTTTTGAAAAAGTGTTGTCATTCGAGATTTATTATTATTGCTCGCTAGTTGATTATGCCATTGATATGAGTAAATGTGAGACCTAAATGTTATTGTGAATATGGTTAGTTCATAATATTTGCTGAAAACCTGAATGCTGACTATACATATTTGCAACAACAAGATCAAATAGAGTTTGTAAAAGTTTTTCTTTATCACTTTTAGTTTTTCAACTGAATTGCTTGAGGACAAGCAATGGGTTAAGCTTGGGGGAGTTGATACGTCTCCATCGTATCTACTTTTCCAAACTCTTTTGCCCTTGTTTTGGACTCTAATTTGCATGATTTAAATGCAACTAACCCGGACTGACGCTGTTTTTAGCAGAATTGCCTTGGTGTTATTTTTGTGCAGAAATAAAAGTTCTTGGAATGACCTGAAAATTTACGGAGAATATTTTTGGAATACATAAAAGATACTGGTGAAAGAATCAACCAGAGGGGACCCACCAGCTGACCACAAGGGCGGGGGGCGCGCCCTACCCCCTAGGCGCGCCCCCTGCCTTGTGGGTCCCCTGGACCTCCACCAACCTCAACTCCAACTCTATATATTCACGTTCGGGGATAAAAAATCAGAGAGAAGGATTCATCGCGTTTTACGATATGGAGCCGTCGCCTCCTATTCTTCATCGGGAGGGCTGATCTGGAGTCCGTTCGGGGCTCCAGAGAGGGGGGGTCTGTCGCCATCATCATCGTCATCAACCTTCCTCCATCACCAATTTCATGATGCTCACCACCGTGCGTGAGTAATTCTATCGTAGGCTTGCTGGACGGTGATGGGTTGGATGAGATTTATCATGTAATTGAGTTAGTTTTGTTAGGGTTTGATCCCCAGTATCCACTTTGTTCTGAGATTGATGTTGCTATGACTTTGCTATGCTTAATGCTTGTCACTAGGGCCCGAGTGCCATGATTTCAGATCTGAACCTGTTATGTTTTTATGAGTATATTTGTGTTCTTGATCCGATCTTGCAAGTTGTAGGCACCTATTACGAGTTATGATCCGCATACCCCTAGGTGACAATAATTGGGATTCTTTTCGGTGATTACCATAGTTTGAGGAGTTCAAGTATTCACTAAGTGATAATACTTTGTTTCGGTTCTCTATTAAAAGGAGGCCTTAATATCCCTTAGTTTCCACTAGGACCTGCTGCCATGGAATGGTAGGACAAAAGATGTTATGCAAGTTCTTCTCCATAAGCACGTAGACTATATACGAATACATGCCTACATTATATTGATGAATTGGAGCTAGTTCTAGTGTCACCCTATGTTATAACTGCATGATGAATGCATCCGACATAATTATCCATCATTGATCCATTGCCTACGATTTTCATATTGATCTTTGCTAAGTTACTTTTCCGTTGCCACTGTTACGATTGCTACAAAACTGCTACTGTTACTTTTGCCACTGTTACCTGTTACTTCCTATACTACTTTGCTACTAAATACTTTGCTGCATATTAAGTTTCAGGTGTGGTTGAATTGACAACTCAGCTGCTAATACTTGAGAATATTCTTTGGCTCCCCTTGTGTCGAATCAATAAATTTGGGTTGAATACTCTACCCTCGAAAACTATTGCGATCCCTATACTTGTGGGTTATCAAGACTATTTTCTGGCGCCGTTGCCGGGGAGCATAGCTCTATTCTTTGAGTCACTTGGGATTTATATCTGCTTGATCACTATGAAGAACTTGAAAGATCAAAGAACCAAGATTTTTCCCTCAACTACGAGGGGAGGTAAGGAACTGCCATCTAGCTCTGCACTTGATTCACCTTCTGTTTTGAGTAAACTTGCAACCTACACCTACTATGATTCCGATATGTCGCATGTTATTGATGATGCCACTTCTGCTATGCATGATGCTTATGATGACTACTTCTCTGCTTGATAATAGTGCCATGGTGAATCTTGATGAACAACTTGCTAGGGTTAGAGAGAATGAAATTACTGAAACTGATATATTGAAACTGAAGATTATGATTCTCCCTAGATATGAATTGCCTGTTGTACCTGAGGGTTATATTATGGATGAAGAAACTGCTAGAGACTTTCTTGCTTGTAATGATAGAGATGATCTTAAGAAACTATTAGCTAAGCTGAAAAGAAAAGTCTTTGAATGCTAGAATGAATATGACCCTATGTTTGCTACTTCACCTATCTTTGTTACTGATAAGGATTATGAATTCTCTATCGATCCTGAGTTAATTACTTTGGTTGAATCTGATCCTTTCTATGGTTATGAATCTGAAACTGTTGTGGCACATCTTACTAAATTGAATGATATAGCCACCCTATTTGCTCATGAGGAAAAATTCGCTATACTACACTACAAAAAATACACTTCCTGATGATACGTGTTTGTCACAGTAGGTCGTTTTTTTGTCATGCATGTACATCCATGACAAATTTATGACAGAATCAAGATAGTCATACCTGTGCTGTCGTAGAAGTGTTCCATGACATTACCAAAATTATCATCACAGAAGTGTCCACTTCCATGACGATAAATCACGCGTCAGGAAGTGCTTTCGTCAAGGGTGACCGACACGTGGCATCCACCGTAACGGCGTCGTTAAGCTATCGGGTCCGGTTTTGGATCCGATAACCCGCTAACAGCCCAGACCAATGAGGATTTTCCACGTGTAAAATTCTCATTGGCCGGAGGAAACATGTTGGCTCACCGTTGGGACAGATGTCATCCATTATCATTGGACAGGAGGCGCCTATGATACGTCGACACGTGGCACGACCCAAAGAGGCCCATTCCGGAAAACCGTCCCGTTTGACTTCGTCAAAAGGTAACGGGCCGGCCCACGGAAAGCCTGTTAACGCATGTTCGTATATAGCCCATTTACGCCGCTAACTCACAACCCGTTATGGCCTATCGGAATTAAGCCCAGTAAGTCATCTGGGCCATCTCCAGCACGTTGTAACTTCCAGCCCATCGATGTGTCTTTCGGCCCATACGAGGCCATTTGTAACTCTTGGCCCATTAACGGCCCGTGGTGAATCTGGCCCACAATGGACAGGTACCCCTTTATACCCATTAACGGCCCATTATTCCATAGGGCCGTTTCCAACCCGTGTTATCTTTCGACCTTCTCATGGCCCATTTATTCTTGGCCTCATTTCCAGCATTCGGTTACTTACGAACCATTATTGGCCTTTTCTGCTTGTGGGCCAAATTCAGCCCGCGGTTACAATCAGCCCGTTTGCGGCCCGTTAATCCGTTGGGCCGTTTTCATAGCATCATCAAATACGGCCAATTAACGACAGCCCGTTATTGTCGGTCCATGAACAGACGATTCCAAATCTAGCCCAGTTTATGGCCCATAATGCGGTCTGTTATTGGCCCATGTTTGGCCTATCGATCATACGACGTAGAAGGCCCATTGATGCAACGGCCCGTAGAAGGCCCATTGTATTCTGTCGGTTCAAAACCGGGCGGATCTCGGGTAGGGGGTCCCGAACTATGCGTCTAGGCGGATGGTAACATGAGGCAGTGGACATGATGTTTTACCCAGGTTCGGGCCCTCTTGATGGAGGTAATACCCTATGTCCTGCTTGATTGTTCTTGATAATATGAGTAGTACAAGAGTTGATCTACCACGAGATCGAAGAGGCTAAACCCTAGCAGCTAGCCTATGGTATGATTATTGTTGTCCTACAGACTAAAACCCTCCAGTTTATATAGACACCAGAGGGGGCTAGGGTTACACAGAGTCGGTTACAAGGAAGGAGATCTACATATCCGTATTGCCAAGCTTGCCTTCCACGCCAAGGAGAGTCCCATCCGGACACGGGACGAAGTCTTCAATCTTGTATCTTCATAGTCCAACAGTCCGGCCAAAGGATATAATCCGGCAGTCCGGATACCCCCTAATCCAGGACTCCCTCAGTAGCCCCTGAACCAGGCTTCAATGACGATGAGTCCGGTGCGCAGATTGTCTTTGGCATTGCAAGGCAGGTTCCTCCTCCGAATACTTCGTAGAAGATTTTGAACACGAGGATCATGTCCGGCTCTGCAAAACAAGTTCCACATACCACCGTAGAGAGAATAATATTTCCACAAATCTAATCTGCTGACATACCCGATAGTGTAACATCACGCCACAGGCAGGTCTTTTTTCGAATCATTTTTCATAACCAATCTCAGCGTGTTTCGCGAGGCGGTTTACTTGGCACGTCTTGTCGATGCAGAGATCGTGTCCCCTTATTACGGGATTCCCATTAATACAGACGTGGTTAACCCAACCGCGCCATCAATTACGGCACTTGGGGGATAAGCGAGTTTTACCAGGCTAGTGGGGGCGTTAGGCGCCCTTATAAAGGGATAAGGGTTCACCTTTTTTTACCCACGCCTTCTTCCTCTTTGCTCATCCATTCTCGCGCACTCGAGCTCTAGCGCCCAAGTCCACATCCTTCTCCTCAACTCTCTCCAAACATGTCCGGAGCGGGAGGCAAGTGGATGGTCTCCTCCGTCATGGAGGGACACATCAAAAAACTACGTGGGGCTGGATACTTAGCCGCGGATATCGCGCACCGGCTGCCAGCCGTGGGGCAAATCGTCCCTACCCCGGAACCTTACGAAAGGGTGGTTTTCCTCCCCCACTTCGTCTGCGGACTGGGGTTTCCCCTCCATCCATTCGCCCGTGGCCTTATGTTCTATTGGGCTGGACTTTCATGATCTGGCACCGAATTTCATCCTCAACATCTCGGCGTTCATCGTCGTGTGCGAGGCTTTCCTCCGCATTCGGCCCCACTTCGGCCTGTGGCTGAAGACCTTCAATATCAAGCCAAAGGTAGTAGGCGGCCAACAAGCGGAATGCGGCGGAGCCATGGTGGGCAAAATGCCCAACGTTACATGGCTCGAGGGCTCCTTTGCGGAGACCATAAAGGGGTGGCAATCGGGGTGGTTCTACATCATCGAGCCACGTGATAACAACTGGGTGGCGGCCCTCGAGTTTCGATCCGGAATCCCCACGCGGCTAACTTCCTGGAAGGAGAAGGACCTGTCCTGGAGCTCATCGGTGGAGCTGGACGGACTCCAGAAGTGTATCTAGAACATGATAAGCAAGAAATTTAAGCTTGTCAACATAGTCCAGGTCATGCTCTTCCGCCGGATCCTCCCGTGTCAACAACGGGCTTTCAACTTATGGGAGTTCGACCCGGCCCAGCACCAGACTCTACGTGAGCTCTTCGATACGACGCATAAGGACGTCTGGAAGGTGTTGTTCAAGGGCGCCGAGGTCCCCCCTTCTCTTACCGAGGACCACGGGCTAAGCGCGAAGCGCCCTGTGAATCCAGTAAGTTCTGTACATCTGGTAGGGTATTTATTTCCCATAGCTTAACCATGTGCGGGGTCTGAGCTCCCATGCCTTTGACAGGACTGGGTGGAGACATCGGAGCAGATTAACTGTCCGGCCCCTCTGCCCGAAGACCATGCAGACACTCTCCTGACAGAGATGCGGACTCCGGCTCCTTATGAGGTGCCGGAGAAGACCAAGAAGAAGGCCACGGGAACCCAAAAGAGTTCCCGGTGCTAGGTGGTATCAGACACATTGTCCAATAATCCCGAGATGCACTCCTCCCGTGAAAACGAGGAGGAGGAAGATGAAGATTCTCCCCCTCCAGCTGGGGGAGACAAGAAAAGGAAGGCCGCCCCAACCGGGGAGGCCGAAGGGTCCAAGAAGGGAAGGACTCTCCTTCCGGACTATTCCACCACCGCCGCAGACGGCGAAGACGAGTGGCTACTCAGGGCCAAGCCCATGGCGAAGTCATAAGTATTCGGATACCAGAGTAACTCATAACATACTTTTGTTGCACTGCTTGTCCTAACGTCGAATATGATTATGCAGTCCGCCCCGAGCCCGTATCGACGTATCCTCGTCGGGTGGTTCCTTGGACTCGTCGGATATGAATAGTGATACGCTTCCAACCGCTTCCTCTCCTTGCCCTACGGACAATATCGAGGTATTGTCTCAAGGGGCACCGAGCCGGGGGGTGATAGTCCCGGAGGCACCTCAAGGCGCCCTTCCGGACTCCAGGCGCGAAGGGAGCAAGACTCCCAAGGGCTCCAAGTTTGGCCCTCAGCGGAACGCCGCGCCGAAACCTCCAGTGGTTCCGGACTCCGGCAGGCGGCCCCCTTCCAAGAGGGGCAAGCCGCCCGTGCCGGTGACCTCTGTCCATCCAGAGGCACCTGACAACCTGCTGGGAGCGCTTCGCGGCACTTCCATCAACGAAGAGCACCGAACTATTATGAGTGCGGTGATCAAGAAGGTTTAGTCCGCCAAGAGCGGACTGACTGAAGCCTGTGCCAGCCTTCTAACAGGCTTTGAGGTAAGTATTTAAAATATAGGAAAATATTACCGCATAGACAGTAGCCCCTGATGCTCTGTTTGGTGTTCACAAGAAAAGCCAAATAGAGGATCAAATAATATCTGCAGGAGTCTGATACAACTATGTCTATATGCGTATGCAGGCTTCGGTGCTGACATCTGCCACACTGACTGCGGAGGTAGCCGCACTGAAGCAGAACCTCGAGCGGTCCGAGAAAGAACTCGGCCTTGCCAAGAGGCAGCTCGAGGAGAACAAAGGTAAGTAATACCTTGTCTATATATATATATATAAAAGATGTGGTTGCAAAATGATAGGGTCATCATGGATGTGCCAGGGGCCATGACCGAAGTGGCGACCCTGAAGCGAGCGCTGTCTGAGGCCGAAAACAAAGTAGCCGAGGAGCGCACCGAGCGGGAGAAACAAGAGGCACGGGTGGGAGAGGTGCAGCAAGAGCTCCAAGCTCTCGTGAAGAAGCACGAGACTTTGGAGCTTGACTCGAAGACGCGAGAGTCCGAGCTTGCCGCGGCCCTTGAGAGCACAAAGCATGCCAAGGCTGAAGCCCAAAAGGCCCTCCAGGAAATTTTGGCGATGAGGAAGATAGCGGCGGGTAAGGCATTCAATATGCAAAGCAAGCATGTAAAAGTAAATTACTTGTTACTTACCCGAGTCCGGAGCTCTCCAGGAGCATTCACACATTTGCCCCGCAGCGTGTCGGATGCCGCGAAGTATTACTAGGCCGAGGAGGGAAGCTCGACGGAGAAGTTGTTCTGGTCTCAGTATACTGGGACCGAACACCAGATGCCTGTGAGCGACCAGCTGAAGCAACTGGTCGATCTGCACAAGGCGGCCGAACAGGCCATGAGGGGCCTTATAGTCCGGATGTGGCCTGGCGACTCCCTTCCCAACAGCTACTTCGGGATGGTGAGGCGGCTTGTGGATGCCTGCCCACGGCTGGAAGTCATAAAGCGGTCCATCTGCATCGAAGGTGCATGCCAGGCTTTTACCCGTGCGAAGGTGCACTGGGCCAAGATGGACGCTGAGAAGCTAGTGAAGGAGGGGCCGCCGCAGGGCAAGGAGCATCGCCACCCTGAAATGTATTATGAGGGTGTCCTGAAGGGTGCCCGTCTTGTGGCGGACGAGTGTGCGAAGGATGTAATTTTTGAATGCACTTGCTCGTGTGATCCTGTATTATGAAAACTTGTTCATATGCGCTATGCAACGCTTGTTTGAATTTAAAATATTACCTTCTGTGTGGCTATTTATTAAATCTGAGAGATGGCCAGTCGTCGGCTTCTGCCCCCATGCCATGAGTGCTGGGGTGTTCGGGATAGATCTGAGCACTCCTTTTCCCATTGCTGGGTCCTTCGAGGGAGGTGCTCAGCACAACGAACAAGGCAATTTTAAATTTTGGTGAAGCCCCTAGTATTCGGAAGGCCGAATTCGGGGCGCTATACACGCCTTAAGCCGGACAAAGCTGACTCCTCGCTCTAAGCGGCATAAGTCTTTAGGGACTCGACACCTCTCGAACAGCGACCAGCTCTCGCCTTATCATGACAGTCAGTTTTAGCTTTCTCTACTGAGGTGTTTGCCCAGATGAACCGGGGCACAATCGCAGCCGATATAGCGGAACGTAAGGTACCAAAACATGGGAGCCGGGCAAACCCAACTATTGACCCAAGACATGATTCGGAGCTGATGCATATAATTCTATAAGTTCGGGGTGCCGCACTGTCGAAAGTGTTCGGACTTCTCACGCCGTATTATGGGGTACGCTTAAGTCCCTGGTGTATTGGCCATACCAGAGTGTATGGGTGCTGAATGTCATGAATGAACATATATAAAAAAGAATAGAGAATGCGATCATAGTCTAGTGCTATGCATTGTTTATTCAAAAAGGTGCGTCGAAGAAGAATGATACAGGTAGTGCGATAAGCAAAAAGTAGGACTATTTGACATGTCCCCTCCAAGGGCAAGCTGAGGAATGGTATATAAAGCAAGTATTTCACTCGTTATCAGAGACCACCTGGGAGTTCCATGGTGCGACGTAGCTTTCTGCCTCCTTGGTTGTTGCATCGTGTGTCTGGCAATCGTACTGCCGGATGGGGTTTCCAGAAAGTAATGTCCTGAAAGAGAGAAAAATAACAAAGCGCGATCCCCTAGTGCGGTTGAGCCGCATCTTGGGGCGTGCCGTAGTCGTGCCCCCCTCCCCACCTATGTCCATGGTATTTTCAATGCGTAATTATGTACGCGTGGCACGGATTTCGCCATTTGGCTCGAACTGGGGTGGGGGCCGCATTGATATGTGAGCTCGGAACGTGCTAGACGGTCTTGTTGCCGATTACTCTAGGCGCGCTTGAAGGTGTCCGGGTGTTTAATCGCCGAACTGGTGGATTGCCTTAAGAGGCTGCTTTGTGCTTCTGCTGCGAGGGCCGCAGTGTGCTCCTCCATGCGGAGAGAGCGCTCTGTGTTTCCATTGACTGTGATGACCCCCCAAGGTCCTAGCATCTTGAGCTTGAGGTATGAATAATGCGGTACCGCATTGAATCTCCCAAATGCAGTTCGCCCGAGCAGTGCATGATAGCCACTACGGAACGAGACTATATCGAAGATTAACTCCTCGCTTCGGAAGTTATCCGGGGATCCGAAGACCACTTCCAGTGTGACTGAGCCTGTGCAATGGGCCTCTACACCTGGTATGACGCCTTTGAAGGTCGTTTTTGTGGGTTTGATCCTTGAGGGGTCTATGCCCATTTTGCACACTGTGTCCTGATAAAGCAGGTTCAGGCCACTACCGCTGTCCATAAGGACTCGAGTGAGGTGAAATCCGTCGATGATTGGGTCTAGGACCAGTGCGGCGAATCCGCCATGACGGATACTAGTGAGATGGTCCCTGCGATCGAAGGTGATCGGACAGGAGGACCATGGGTTGAACTTTGGGGCGACTGGCTCCAACGCATATACGTCCCTTAACGCACGCTTTCGCTCCCTCTTGGGGATGTGGGTTGCGTATATCATGTTCACTGTCCGCACTTGTGGGGGGAACCTCTTCTGTCCTCCGGTGTTTGGCGGCCGGGGCTCCTCCTCGTCATCGCTATGTAGCCCCTTATCTTTGTTTTCGGCATTTAACTTGCCGGCCTGCTTGAACGCCCAACATTCCCTGTTGGTGTGGTTGGCTGGCTTGTCGGGGGTGCCGTGTATTTGGCACGAGCTATCGAGTATACGGTCCAAACTGGACGGGCCCGGAGTGCTTCTTTTGAATGGCTTTTCCGCTGACCGGGTTTAGAGCCTCTGAATCCAGCATTGACTGCCGTATCCTCGGTATTGTCGTTGTTGATGCGGCGCTTATGTTTGTTGCGATGTGACCTGCCATTGCTATCCTTGGTATCCGAAGTACCACGGTTCTTTGATATATTATTGCTTCGAGCCAGCCAGCTGTCCTCTCCCGTGCAAAAGCGGGTCATGAGTGTCGTGAGGGCTGCCATATATTTCGGCTTTTCCTGGCCAAGGTGCCGGGCGAGCCATTCATCACGGATGTTGTGCTTAAAAGCTGCTAGGGCCTCTGGATCCGGATAGTCGACGATTTGATTTTTCTTTGTTAGGAACCGTGTCCAGAATTGCCTGGCCGATTCCTCTGGCTGCTGAATTATGTGGCTCAAGTCATCGGCATCTGGTGGTCGCACATAAGTGCCCTGGAAGTTGTCGAGGAATGCGGCTTCCAGATCTTCCCAACAGCCAATGGATTTTGCTGGCAGGCTGTTGAGCCAATGCAGAGCTGGTCCTTTGAGTTTAAGTGGGAGGTATTTGATGGCGTGTAGATCGTCACCGCGGGCCATGTGGATGTGCAGGAGGAAGTCCTCAATCCATACAGCAGGATCTGTTGTGCCGTCGTATGATTCGATATTTACGGGTTTGAAACCCTCTGGGATTTGGTGATCCATTACTTCGTCTATGAAGCATAGGGGGTGTGCGGCACCTCTGTACTGGGCTATATCACGACGCAGCTCAAATGAGTCTTGTCTGCTGTGTTCGGCCCGGCCAGATTTACTTTTACTGTATCCGGCGTGACAGTTATCGTCTCGCATAGTGGCGCGCCCTCGTGATCCGTAGATCGATCTTGCATGTTTTGGTTTGTCCTCCAATATGTCTCGCAGGTCTAGCGTGTTTCCCCGTGCCTTGACATTTTTATTTGAGTGGCGTCGAGGTGCGGGCTGAGCTTTTGACTGAAATGCCTCTCTGTCGCGGCCACGAGGTGGCCAATCAGCGGAGTCATACACTAGAGATGTAGGTTTTAATGCTTCCTCCTCCAGTTGGGGTAGCAACCTGCACTTTGGGTAACTCTTGGAGGGGCGTTCGAGTTCATATTCCTCGGCCGCAAGGACTTCAGTCCATCTGTCAGCTAGCAAATCTTGATCAGCGTGAAGCTGTTGTTGCTTTTTCTTAAGGCTATTTGCCGTGGCTATAAGCCGGCGCTTGAAGCGCTCTTGCTCAACGAGATCCTCAGGCACGACAAATTCGTCATCATCGAGGCTTACCTCGTCTTCGGAGGGAGGCATGTAATTATCATCCTCCGCATCTCCATCTGCCGCTCTCTCGGGAGGGCTGGCTTCTGCATCCTCCTGCTCTAAATCTTGCTGGAGGGGATTGTTGTCATCTTCGGCACTGTCCGGAGTGCTATCATCTCTTGTGCCGGTATCACCGCTTTTGTTTTGGTGAGACTTAGAGCGGCGCCGCTGACGTCGGCGCTTGGGTTGCTTCCTGGGGGGGTCATCCTCCGCTATCCCGTCGCCATTGCCTTCTTTGGGTGTGTCCGCCATGTATATATCATATGATGGGTGTGTCCACCATGTATATATATCATATGATGAGGTGGCAGTGGTTCCTGTTCGTCTCCCGCATCGTCGTCCATACCGTCGATGTCTTCGGAGTCGAAGTCGAGCATGTCGGTCAAATCGTTGATAGTGGCTACTAAGTGGGTGGTGGGTGGGCGGCGAATTTCTTCGTCATCCGCATCCCAATCCTGCCGGACAAAGTTCAGCCAGGACTCTCCTGACAAGGAGAGAGACCTTAATGAGTTCAGTATGTCGCCAAAGGGCGAGTGCTGAAAGATATCCACGGAGGTGAACTCCATGATCGGCGCCCAGTCGGATTCGATAGGCACGGGCGCAGGCGGTTCGGAGTCCGTGGCCGGGGAAGAATCCGGCAGTTCGGCGTCACGGCTCCCGTGAAGGGTAAGGTCGATACTTGGCTCGATCGCCATGGAGGATACGGCCTCCGTGGCGGGGTCTATCCACCCGTCCATGGATGGTGCAATTGGCTCCGAATTAAGGGTCGGAGCGGTTGCCGGTGCAGTCTCCTGAACACTGTCCGATGGTAGAGCTAAATCATGCTCATCGTGACCGTGCGGCGCACTCGGCAGGGGCTCGAATCCGTCGAAGATCAAGTCTCCACGGATGTCGGCCGTGTAGTTTAAGCTTCCAAACCTGACCTGGTGGCCAGGGCCATAACTCTCGATCTGCTCCAGATGGCCAAGCGAGTTGGCCCGCAGTGCGAAGCCACCGAATTCAAAGATCTGTCCGGGGAGAAAAGTCTCACCCTGGACTGCATCGCTATTGATGATCGAAGGAGCCATCAAGCCTAACGACGACGACACAGAGGAACTCTCAATGAAAGCACCAATGTCGGTGTCAAAACCGGCGAATCTCGGGGGGTCCCGAACTGTGCGTCTAGGAGGATGGTAACATGAGGCAGGGACACGATGTTTTACCCAGGTTCGGGCCCTCTTGATGGAGGTAATACCCTACGTCCTTCTTGATTGTTCTTGATAATATGAGTAGTACAAGAGTTGATCTACCACGAGATCGAAGAGGCTAAACCCTAGAAGCTAGCCTATGGTATGATTGTCGTTGTCCCACGAACTAAAACCCTCTGGTTTATATAGACACCGGAGGGGGCTAGGGTTACACAGAGTCGGTTACAAGGAAGGAGATCTACATATATGTATTGCCAAGCTTGCCTTCCACGCCAAGGAGAGTCCCATCCGGACACGGGACGAAGTCTTCAATCTTGTATCTTCATAGTCCAACAGTCCGGCCAATGGATATAATCCGGCTGTCCGGATACCCCCTAACCCAGGACTCCCTCAACCGGTTATACCCCCAACCATAGAGGCACCCGGGAATAGGGCAGCGGCTCAGCCTCATCAGCTAGAGCCGGCCCATATGGGACAGACCCCGCCTCATTGTTTTGCAACATCGTCGGGTCACTTTTCTAACCCGGTGGATAACATGGTAGCAGCGGCTACCCGGCTCAATGCGCTCCCTATTACTGGTGAGTCGCCCATTGCAGTGGAAGCACGGAATGCCATTGAGCTTCTTCAAACGATAATTGCACAACAGGAAAAGTATTCATATAGTCGTGATCGTGTGCACTCAACTCCCCTCCCAAGCCATAGTAACAGCCGACATGTTGAGTCGCCCGCGGTCTCCAGCAGTGAGCAACATCGTAACCCGCCTCGTGATAACCCACCCCTTCATATGAGGACTAATGCTCAAGCAATAGTGGACGAGGCGAGAGCCCACCGTGAGGCAGCGGCGGCTAACCAGGGGGCTTATCAGCATCCCCCGGTGACCCCCTCAGTTTCTGTGGGAGCTGGGTCAAATTATCGGACCATCGGAGTGCCGTTCCTAGTGCCAGCTTTACGAAACGAGCGCTTACCCAAGGATTTTAAAGGCCCTCGCAAGGTGCCCAATTACATGTTGGATCTCCCTCCGGAGGCTTGGATTGAGAGTTATGAGCTAGCCATGGAGATGTTGGATGTCAGTGGCGCAGTCTGTGCCAAATATTTCACTATGTTGTTTGAAGGGCCGGCTCGTACATGGTTAAAGAACCTGCCCCCAATTCTATCATTACTTAGGTAGAGTTGAAGGATAGTTTTTATCAAGAAATTTCAAGGAACTTGTAAGAAGCCAATGACAATTGTTGATTTGGAGCACTGCATGCAGCGAGAAGATGAGTTGGCTCATCATTGGGCTCGCCGGGTCGCGACCATCATTCATTCTTCAGAAAGTATTGGGGCAGCTACGGCAGTGCTGCTCTTATATAAAACTATCACTTTGACCCTCTTAAGCAGAAGCTAGGGCGGCTTAAGCGTAAGTGTACACATATGGGCAAGCTTATGGATGTACTTACCAGGTATGGCGACTCTGATACTACCAAGTATCCAAGCTTTGATGATGTTAAATCTGGTAAGGACAAGAAAACGGCGGTGGCAAGGGCCAGCAGCAACATGCCTCGACTTAGCATGGTAATCAAAATAACCAGGGCAATGGGGGGAAGCGCAAGTACTCCAATGGCGGGTCAGACTTTGTGGCTAACACCAACGCCGGGTTTAAGAATAAACGTTGTAATGGTATTGGCAAGCCGGCTTTCAGTGGAGGGAAGCCTATCAATCTTGAGGCAATGCTCAATGACCCTAGTCCTAAACACAGTTATCCTAACAAGCCGTCTACTCATGCCTGGAAGGATTGTTATATCATGAAGGAGTTTCGGAACCAGAATCTTTAGCAGCACCATGGTAATAAAAAGGGGCCTCCTGGCGGGTCAGGTTCAGGTTTTCAGGATTCCGGCTTCGGTGGTGGCACTTCAAATTCTGGCTATCAGGGATCACGGTAACCATGGTGGTCATAATCAATAGTCTAGTCAGGGTAATCAGCAACAGAATAATCAGTCAGGATATCAGAGTAATCCAAAGCAGCTTAACGGTGGCCAGTATCACGTCTTTACTATGAACACGTGCAAGCGTGACCGGAAGGTCCATAAGCGAGCAGTCAACACGGTTGAGCCGGCAGTGCCTCAGTATTTAAGGTGGTCAGAACAGATGATAACATGGAGTCGGGCGGATCACTCGCCCCGGGTTGATGATCCGGGTCATCTAGCCCTAGTGGTAGCCTCTCAAGTGGGCGTTTATAAATTTACAAAGGTGCTTATGGATGGTGGCAGTAGCATCAACATATTGTACTATGATACTTTTCGTAGGATGAGTCCGAACGACAAGGACCTCAAGCCGTCCTCCACAATGTTTCATGGAGTGGTGCCCGGCAAGTCGACTTACCCTGTTGGAAAGATATCACTGGAAGTGGCCTTCGGTGATGAGCATAATTACACAATAGAGACACTGTAGTTTGAGGTGGTCGACTTGCTTATGCCAAGTTCATGGCTCGCCCTTGTTATGTATATTTGTAGCTCAAGATGCCAGTGCCAGAGGGGACAATCATAGTTCATGGGAATCGCAAACTCAGTCTGGAATGCGAGGAAGGACATGCAGCTTACATAGAGTCGGCTTGTGCTATGGAGGAGCTCAAGTATTATAAGGATAATGTTGACCCGGCTGATATGACCCCTCCGAAGAAACCAGGCACAGAGATAGACCCGCCACTTAAGTTTAAGTCGGCAAAATATACACAGCTAGTTGACTTTGTTCCTGGTGATTCTTCTCAACAGTTCACCATTGGGACAGGGATGGATCCTAAATAGGAAAGCATGCTCATTGAGTTCATTCGTGAGAATCGGGACATCTTCGCATGGAAGCCTTCTGACATGCCAGGTGTGCCGAGAGAATTCGCTAAGCACTGCCTTAATGTTGATCCTAAGATGAAACCCATTCGCCAGTTCCTTCGTCGTTTTCATGAGGAGAGGCGTAAGGCCATTGTAGAAGAAGTGGCCCGGCTGCTAGCTGCCAGTTCATAATTGAGGTGTCCCACCCTCAGTGGTTGGTTAACCTTGTGCTTGTGCTTAAAAGAACGGCACTTGACGTCTGTGTGTTGATTACACAAATCTTAACAAGGCGTGTCCGGCTGATCCATTTGCTCTCCCTCGCATCGACCAAATAATTGATGCCACGGCTGGTTGTGAGAGTTTATGCTTCCTAGACGCTTATTCTGGTTATCATCAGATCAAGATGGCAGTGGAGGACCAAGAGAAAACAACCTTCATCACACCCTTTGGAGCTTTCTATTATGTGTCTATGCCTTTTGGGCTTAAGAGTGCTCAGGCGACTTACCAGCGTTGTGTTCAGAATTACTTTCATAAGTATATTGGACGTAACGTTCATGCTTATGTGGATGCAATTGTGGTTAACTCAAGGAAAAGGGAAACCTTGCTTGATGATCTGAAGCCGAACTTTGACAATCTCCGAGTGTACTAGAGGATGCTTAACCCGGCCAAGTGTGTCTTTGGCGTGCGAGCGGGCAAATTCTAGGTTTTCTGGTCTCAGAATGGGGCATCAAAGCTAACCCGGAGAAGATTGAGGCTATTACATCTCTTTTTAAGCCGGTGTGTATCAACGACGTTGAGCGTCTGGCAGGTCGTATTGGAGCCTTGAGCCAGTTTATAAGACGCCTTGGAGAGGAGGCGATTCCCTTGTATTAGAAGATGAAGAAGACTGATCACTTTGTCTGGAGCGATGCTGCTAATGAGGCATTTGAGGCGTTTAAGAAGCAGTTGGCTAAGCCACCCATATTGGCTGCCCCCATAGACAAATAGCCTTTGCTCCTGTATGTGGCGGCTACTAATAAAGCCGTCACTGTGGCAGTTGCCGTGGAGCGCAAGGAGGCAGGCAAAGAATATACAGTCCAGCGGCCGGATTATTATGTTAGTGAAGTTCTCACAAAGTCCAAGCAAACATACCCACATTGTAAGAAGCTAGTGTTTGGAGTGTTCATGGCCAGCTGTAAACTTAAGAATTATTTCCTTGGACATCTAATCATGATGGTCAGTTCTGCTCCCCATGGTGACACAATTCAAAACAGAGAGGCTACCGGCCGGGTTGCTAAGTGGGAAATTGAGCTTGGACCGCATCATCTGAAGTATGTGACTAGAACAGCCATCAAGTCTCAAGCTTTGGTGGATTTTATAAATGATTGGACAGAGCTGCAAACACAGGAAGAGAAACCCGACAATACATATTGGACGATACACTTTGATGGGTCTTGATACATCTCCAACGTATCTACAATTTTTTATTGTTCTATCCTATTATATTATCACTTTTGGATGTTTTACAATACTTTTATATCAACTTTATATCATTTTTAGGACTAACCTATTGACATAGTGCTAGTGCCAGTTGCTTTTTTTGCTTGTTTTTTACTTCGCAAAAAATCAATACCAAACGGAGTCCAAACGCAGCGAAACTTTTTGGAGATTTTTTCTGGACCAGAAGACACCTGTTGGGTCAAATAAGTACCAAAGGGGGGCTCCGAGGGGAGCACAACCCACCAGGGCGCGCTTGGGGGCCCAGGAGCGCCCAATATTCCAGAACATAAAGAACTTGGACCAATTCTTTTGGGACCTATTAACAGTTTTCTATAATATTAGTTTTATTTCTCTATTGCTAAGTTCAACTTGACCACTAGATTGAGGGTGATAGGGTGATGAAGTTCTATGGTTAACATCATATTTAGCAAGCATTTTACGTAAAGCACCATGAATAAAGTGTGAACCACCACCAGTCATTAAATATCTAGGGACTCCAAACCTCAGGAAAATAACTTCTTTAAGCATTTTAATGGAAGTGTTATGATCAACACTACTAATTAGAATATCCTCTACCCACTTAGTAACGTAATCAATAGAAACCAAAATATGTGTATACCCCCTAGAGGAAGGAAGAGGTCCCATATAATCAAAACCCCAAACATCTAATGGTTCAACAACAAGTGAATAATTCATAGGAATTTCTTGACGCTTACGAACATTACCAATTCGTTGACATTCATCACAAGATAAAACAAATTTACGGGCATCCTTGAAGAGAGTAGGCCAATAAAAACCAGATTGCAATACCTTGTGACCAGTTCTATCTCCAGCATGATGCCCTCTATAAGCCTCAGGGTGACGTTTTCGTAGGATTTGTTCCTATTCATGCTCAGGTACACACCGTCTAATAATACCGTCTACTCCTTCTTTATAAAGATGTGGGTCATCCAAAAGTAATGTCCTAAATCATAGAAGAATTTTTTTTCTTTTGTTGGTATGTTAAACTAGGTGGTATGTATTAGCAACAATGTAATTAGCATAGTCAGCATACCAAGGAGTGTTATGAGAAACATTTATTGCAGCTAATTGTTCATCAGGAAAGCTATCATTAATGGGTTGTGGGTCATCAAGGATATTCTCTAACCTAGACAAGTTATATCTATAGGGTTCTCAGCTCCTTTTCTATCAGTTATATGTAAATCAAATTCTTGTAGCAAGAGAACCCATCTAATGAGTCTAGGCTTAGCATCTTTCTTTTCCATAAGATATTTAATAGTAGCATGATTGGTGTGAATAGTAACTTTAGAGTCAACAATATAGGATCTGAATTTGTCACAAACACAAATGCTAAAAATTCTTTTTCAGTGGTAGCATAATTTCTTTGGGCACTGTCTAGAGTTTTGCTAGCATAATGGATAACACTTAATTTCTTGTCACTCTTTGTCCTAGAACAGCACCAACAACATAATCACTAGCACCACACATAATTTCAAAAGGCAAGTTCCAATCAGGTGGTTGAACAATAGGTGTAGAAATCAAGGCTTTCTTAAGTGTTTCAAAGGCTTGTACACAATCATCATCAAAAACAAATGGAACATCCTTTTGTAAAAGATTTGTAAGAAGCCTCAAAATTTTAGAGAGGTCTTTAATAAATCTCCTATAGAAACCAGCATGACCAAGGAAACTACGAATACCTTTAATATCTTTAGGACATGACATTTTCTCAATTGCGTCAACTTTAGCTTTATCCACCTCTATACCTCGTTCAAAAATTTTATGCCCCAAGACATTACCTTCATTAACCACAAACTGGCACTTCTCCCAATTCAAGACAAGAATAGTTTGCTCACATCTCTGCAAAACTCGATCAAGGTTGCTTAAGCAATCATCAAAATAAGATCCATATACAGAAAAATCATCCATGAAAACCTTAACAATCATATCACAAAAATCAGAGAATATAGTAGTCATACATATTTGAAAGGTACCAGGTGCGTTGCATAGACCAAAAGGCGTACATCTATAATCATAAGTTCCAAAAGGGCAAGTAAAGGTGGTTTTCTCTTGATCAGGTTGTGAAACAGGTATTTGAGAAAAACCAGAATATCCATCAAGGAAGCAAAATTGTGTGTGCTTTGATAACCTTTCTAGCATTTGATCATTAAAAGGCAAATGGTACTAATCTTTTCTAGTTGCTTTATTTAGCTTTCTAAAATCAATTACCATTCTATAGGCAGTAATAATCCTTTGTGGGATAAGTTCATTTTTATCATTAGGAACAACGGTAATACCTCCTTCCTTAGGGACACAATGAACGGGACTTAGCCATCTACTATTAGCTATGGGATAGATTATACCTGCTTCCAGAAGCTTTAGTATTTCAGTTCTTACCACTTCTTTCATTTTAGGATTCAAGCGTCATTGATGATCAACTACGGGTTTAGCATCAGGTTCCATATTAATCTTGTGCTGACAGAGAGTGGGACTAATGCCCTTAAGATCATCAAGAGTATATCCAATAGTAGCACAGTGCTTCTTCAGAATTTTCAATAATCTTTCTTCTTCATGTTCTGAAAGGTTAGCACTAATAATAACAAGATATATCTTTTTCTCATCAAGATAAGCATATTTTAGGGTGTCAGGCAATTGTTTCAATTCAAACACAGGATCACCTTTAGGTGGACAAGGACCTCCTAGAGTTTCAATAGGCAAATTATGTTTGAGCAGAAGTCGTTGTTCAAAGAAAATTTTATCTATCTCATTTCTTTCAATCATGTGCATATCATTTTCATGGTCTAGCAAATATTGTTCTAGTGGATCAGTAGAAGGCATGACAATAGAAGCAAGACCAATTATTTCATCCTTACTAGGTAATTCTTTCTTGTGTGGTTGTCTATTAAACTTGGAAAAAGTAAACTCATGAGACTCATCACCAAAGCTAACACGGACAGTTTGTTTATGACAATCTATAGTAGCATTGATAGTGTTCAAGAAAGGTCTACCAAAGATAATGGGACAAAAGTCATCTTGTGGGGAACCAAGAACTAGAAAATCAGTAGGGTATTATGTTTTCCCACACAAGACTTCAACATCTCTTACTATCCCAAGTGGTGTGATGGTGTCTCTGTTAGCAAGTTTAATAGTAACATCTATGTCTTCTATTTCAGCGGGTGCTATGTCATCCATAATTTCTTGATATAAGGTAAAAGGAATAGCACTCACGCTAGCACCTAAATCACATTAGCCATGATAACAATGATCTCCTATTTTGATTGAGACAATAGGCATGGCAACAACTGGTCTATGTTTATCTTTTTCATCGGGTTTGGCAATTCTAGTAGCTTCATCACAGAAGTAAATAACATGCCCATCAATATTTTTTTACCAGGAGATCCTTAACCATAGAAACACTAGGTTCTTATTCAATTTGTTCAGCATGTTCGGGTGCTCTAATGTGACTTTTGCGAACCATAGTTGAACCTTAGCATGTTCTTTTATCCTAACAGGAAAAGGTGGGTTTTCAATATAAGCAGTAGGCACAACTAGATCCACATTGTAAATGATAGTTTCATATTTAGCTATGTCGGGTTCTTTAATTCCTTCTTTAATAGGTGGGTGATATTTAAACCACTTATCCTTGGGGAGATCAACATGAGTAGCAAATGATTCACAAAAGGAGGATACTATCTCAGAGTCAAGTCCATATTTAGTGCTAAAGTTGTGAAAAGCGTCGATATTCATAAAAGATTTAACACAATCTTATTCAAGCTTAATACCCGACTCTTTACCTTTCTTGAGTTCCCAATATTCAGAGTTGCATTCAATTCTTTCTAAAAGATCCCACCTGGATCCAATAGTCTTCTTCGTAAAAGAACCAGTACAATAAATATCGAGCATGGATTGATCATCACGAGAAAGCCGAGCATAAAAATTATGAATAATAATTTCTCTTGAGAGATCATGATTGGGGCATGAATATAACATTGACTTAAGCCTCCCCAAGCTAGATAAATACTTTCTCCTTCATGAGGCAAAAAATTATATATATAATTCCGATCACGATAAACTAGATGCATAGGATATTTTTTTGGTGAAATTCCAATTTCAATCCATTCCAGTTCCAAGATCCAATATCATCACACAGCCTATACCATGAAAATGCTTTTCCTTTAAAAGATAAATGGAAAACCTTCTTCTTAACTTCATCTCTGGGCAAACCTGCAACCTTAAATAATCCACAAATTTCATCCATATATATCAAGTGCATATCAGGATGTTCGGTTCCATCTCCCGCATAAGGATTAGCTAGCTGTTGTTCTATCATACCCAAACGAATTTCATAACCAATATTTTTAGTAGGTGCAGTAGGTTGAGGGGAAACTAATTGTGGTTCCGGTCGAGGTGAATATACTCCAAACAAACACCTCAAAGGATGAGTATCCATAGTAAAAAGTGACAATAAATTTCAGCACGTAGTACTAATTTTTCCTTACCAATTTCCACTTACCAAGAGCTCTTCACTCCCCGGCAACGGTGCCAGAAAAGTGCCTTGATGATCCACAAGTATAGGGGATCAATCATAGTCCTTTTGATAAGTAAGAGTGTCAAACCCAATGAGGAGCAGAAGGAAATGACGAGTTGTTTTCAGCAAGGTATTTTCTGCAGGCACTAAAATTGTTGGTAATAGATATTTTGACAGCAAGATAATTTGTAACGAGCAAGTAACGGTAACGGTAAATAAAGTGCAGAAAGGTAGCCCAATCCTTTTGAGGCAAAGGACAGGCCAAAATGGTCTCTTATGATAAGCAAAGCATTCTTGAGGGTGCACAGGAATTCCATCACTACAAAAAAAGACACATCCATGACATTTTGGGCCGAACAAAATTTTTTCTGTCATGCTTATGACACTTCTATGACGCTAATTGTGACAAAACCCGGTATCATCATAGATGTGGTGGGCTCCTACTTCTATGAAAAAAATCATGACAGAAAATGGGCTTTTCATCCTGGGCGGGCCGGAGACACAACTGCATGACATTCTTTGGGCCGTCCATGACGGAAAAAACCATGGTAGAAATGAGGGTGAGGAAAATATCGGGGAGTTCCCGGCTACGGTGGGTGGTCGAGGCCGAGCGAGGCGTTTGCCTACTGAACCAGAGCGATTGCACTGGCTACGTGTTACTGAAACCGAGCGGTCGATCGATCTCTGGCTGTTAACTGAACCCGATCGAGTGATTCCTTTGCTACTGCTTCTAACTGAACCCGATCAAACCTGCTGCTTCTTGATGAACAGTGAGTGTTGTTGGGGGTTGGATGAATAGTTCTCGATGGGGGTTGGATGAACAGGACCCCGTGGAAGTAGAGGCCATTGCCGTTGGATGAACAGGACCCCAATTGAGCCTGTTGGGGGTGGATGAACAGGACCCCGTGGAGGGCTGGATGAACAACAACCGATGGAGGGTTGGTTGAACAGTAGCCGGTGGAGGGCTGAATGAATAGTAGCCCATGGAGGGGTGGTTCAACAGGACACCGGGGAGAGGGCTGGTTGAACAGTAACCGGTGGAGGCTGGATGAATAGGACCCCGTGGTGAATAGTATCCATTGGAGGGTGGAGGAAGTTGATGGTGGATGGACAGTAGCAGGTCGAGGCTAGAGGAGGTCGACGGTGGATGAACAGTAGCGTGTGGAGGCTGGAGAGAGGCAGTAGACTGTGGATGAACAGTAGCCTATGGAGTCCCGTTTTGCAGTACGCCACACCCCTCTCGATGAACAGGACTCCCATTTTGACTGTAGGCGCTCCAGCACAAGTCCGTTTCCTCCGTTTTGCGGTACGCCACACCCCTCCCGATCAACAGCACCCTGTTTCGACCATAGGATCTCGAACACAAGTCCCTTTCCTCCGTTTTGCGGTACGCCAGACCATTCCCGATGAATAGGACCCCGTTTCGACCGTACGCGGTCGAACACAAGGCCCTTTTCCTCCATTTTGTGGTACGCCAGACCCCGTTCCGGTTGTTCTATCCAAGCCAGTTGGCTCCCAATGAATACGACCCATTCTGACCCAGTCTGTTGCCTCCTGATGAACAGGACGCGTTCCGACCCAGTCACTTGGCTCCCGGTGAACATGGCGCTGTTTCCTCCATTCTGACCTAGCCGGTTTGCTGCCGATGAATAGGACGCCGTTGCTGCCCTCCGCTCCCTCTCCATGTACACGAGCCCTAGTCATACGTATGTGCGAGTAGGCGTTCAAGACCCCGCCCATATGTATGTATGTACATACGTGTACACGATATAGACGGGACTGCCTGAACAACTACCGCTCCTTAATGGGCCACGATTCATCATGGTAGAAAGACCGATGGACCAGTATGTACATACACATTTACGACCAGAATGACAATGTGTAACATCCCAAATTTCCAATTTGGAATGTTATACATTAGATCATCTATGCATATCATATTTTATTTTGCTTTTTGGTTGATCCTAGAAATTCTACGCAACTCAATGACCCACGGAGAGAGTTGGAGATTTCGTTATTTTCATATTTGAGTTTTCTCAAATTTTGAGAATAGGATCGTTTGATTTTATTTATTTTATCATCAATTATTTCTATTACAAAAATATGAGAGAGGGAATAAAATGACTTTCCCAAAATAAAGAAATATTGACGATTTAATAATAAAATCAAATAAGATTTTATTTCGGAGTTTTTCGGTGTTTTATTTGAATTTAAGAAAAATGTGTGTTTTTCAAAATTGCATTTAGGTCCCAAATAAATGTTCACCTTGTGCGGCTTGATTTTAGAAGCCCGTGAAAATTTATTTTCGGAATTTTCCTTCCTAGCAAAATTAAAAAAAAAGTAAACCGAACTAACCGGGCCGTGTCCGTCCGGGACTCTGGCCCGGCAGGCTTTATAAGCCGGGGCAGCCCACGCGGGCAAACCCTAGCCCTGAGCCGCCCCACCCCGCCTGCGCCGCCACCGCCGCACGCGCCGCCGCCGCCTCCCGCCTGCGCCGCCGCCTCGCCGCCGCCCCGCCGCCGCGCCGCCGCAGCCGCACACTCGCCGAGGTTCGCCGCCGCCTCAAAATCCGCGCCTTTTTTTATTTTTCTTCGAAAAACCTTTTTCCATCGTTTTTTAGATTCGTTTTTGTAAATAGATTGGTTTTCCGGTTTATTTAAATAGTGAGCATTCGTCCGTTCGTTCGTTCTAGCGAACGTTCGTTGTTTTTCTTTTTCTTGGATTAATCCATGATTTTTCTGATCGTGATTCCTGATCCGATTTTCGTTTTAGTACAACTTTTCGCTCATTTATCGGAATCAGGCGATTCAAGCGCCTGGAGTTTCGTATCGAAACCCTCTATCCGTTTGACCAGCTTAAACAAGATTTTTCTACTGTAAAATTTTCCCTATATCCAGATTAGTAGAACGAAGTTGTTTTCTTTCGCCGTTTGACTTTTGTTGTTTCGTTCGATTTGATTCTTTTTGCCAACCGGAGTTCTTAAGTTGAACCTTGTTGCTAGTTCTCTTATTTGAGTTTTACCCATGCATTAGATGAGTACTTATTGTATGCTTGTTTGTTTGTCTGCGATAGAGTACCCGGAGTGCGCCGCTTGTTACTTTGAATCTCTAGGTTTCGCGGATCATCAGCAAGGCAAGTAACACTTTGATCATACCTTTTCTACTACCCAGTTTTATTGCATTAGATCAAATCCTCACACATTGCATGATTAGTATGTAATTAAATTGTGGGATGAGAAGTAGATGAGGTAGTACCTATTACCTGTTTATTATCAAACCTTTGGGAGTTACTTCTGCGTTTGCTTATTATGCCATGCTATGCTAGTAGATGTGGATTGGGTGAGTGATATCCATGACAGATGTGAGTTTGTTAATTAATGGTTTATCTAAGGTGGCAACCTAAACACACATCTGGGTGGATTGAGGCACCTGGGTATTCCAGGACTTGCCTATTTTCTTTTGGACCACCACCCAGGCTCAAAGGGATCATGAGACTATTCATACTAGAAACTTCTGTATGCAGCCACAAGCTATTATAGGCTCTAGCATAGTTGACTAAGTTGTGCGAACTCTTACAGTGGTAGACTAACAGATGTAGGGGATGTAGGTGGTACGGTCTACCCGATCGTAAGGTGCTAGCGCTTCTGAAAGACTATGTCTCGGTCATCCGTCTTCTAAAAAACCATGTAGTGCGAGAAACCAAACGGAGGCGATCGAGTCTTGTGGGGAAAAGTGCGCAAACCTCTGCAGAGTGTAATAAACTAATCATGGTTAGCCGTGTCCCCGGTTATGGACATCTTGAGTATCTAGTACCTGGATTATCATGTGAATCTTAACATGTTACCCTAAATTAATTTTGTTGGGTTTGTTTAATGATGATGCTTAATTGGGATTGAGAAAGCTGTCAACCATTCTCAATGTTTAACAACTACCATGATAGTAATTATATTTTATTCCTTTGAAGTACGGAAAAATTGGCTTTACGCAAAACTGTAACCATAGAGCTTTCCACCAGCCAAATATGCATATAGTATAGCTGTTTCATTCCATTACTCTCTATGTGTTACCTTGCCAGCATATTCCATGTGCTGACCCATTTCGGGCTGCAACGTTAATGTTGCAGACTTTTCAGACGATGATTAAGGAGTTTTTAGGTCGTGGTTCTATACTCAGTGATGCCGTTGGAGTTGATGGACTCACTTATCTTCCAAGCCTTCCGCTTTTATCGTTATTAGGTGGCCTTAAGCCATATTTATTGTAATAAGTTCTCTTATGAGACACTCGATGTAATAAGTGTGTGATTGCTACTCTGCTATAAATCCTCTGAGTAATGTGTGGTGTCAGCATTACTAATCCAGGGATGACACCGAAGCACAGAGATCAGACTGTTTGAGGTCTGGTCGCTACACAATGCTGCGTAGCTTTGAACACTGGGAGATGATCAGCACCAGGAAGGATAGATCAATCACAGCATTTATCCAGGAGTTAAATCAACACATTCGATGACAGGAGAACCAGATGTGCGCCGAAATGATAGGCCCGAAGAAGGCAAAGACTAGAATCAAGGAACTGGAGGAAGAACTCAAGGCTACACATGAAGATTATGAATAGGAAATTGAAGTATTGGTGGAGAAGGATGATGACCTGATCAAGAAGATTGGAATATTTATGGGAGGCCCTACACCAGTAGATGAAGGCGAAGAACCCAAGGAGATTAACCCGGAAGACTACATCATCATCGACGACACCGACTCGGATCTAGATAGTAGCGATGATGACTATGTTGATGAAGCTGGAGCAGATATCATGGAGTCTGCCACCGAAGAATATTTCTAGTAGAACACCTCACCACTAGTAGTAGTCCACCATGTAAATATAGTAGTTCGAACAGTTTTGCGATAGATAGATCGATTGTATGCCCTTGTTTGATTGAATGTAGTGAATTGTTTGCTTTTGCCTCATGTGATATGGGTAGTGTTTTCTCTTTAGACCCCCTCTATTCTTACATCTCATCTTTTCTAAACCCTCAGATGCCTCCGAGATGTGACCCCAGATTTGCCTTTCCACGGGAGCTCACCCAGTTGATCCAGCAGCAGAACACATTGATGCAATTGCTAGTCCAGAATCAGAATCAGGGGAACAACAACAACAACCCACCACCACCACCACCACCTATTGACCACTTAGCCCGATTTCTTAGGCTGAATCCGCCGGTGTTTTCCAGTAGCACCGAGCCGATAGTAGCAGATGATTGGCTCCGCAAGACAGCTAGGGAGTTGACCACAGCAAGGATGCACGGATGCGGAAAAGGTGAAGTTTGCCGCACATCAGCTTGAAGGACCCGCAACATCATGGTGGGAGAATTTCACAGCCACTTTCCCTGTCAACACTGTCATGTGGGACCAGTTTCAGCAGGCTTTTCGAACTGCCCATGTTTCAGCAGGAGCTATGGCCATGAAGAAGCGAGAGTTTCGCAACTTGCGCCAAGGAGGACGGACAGTTGGCCAGTATGTGGAGGACTTTAGTAAATTAGCACGTTATGCCCCAGATGACGTCTACGGATGCAGCTAAGCAGGAGAAGTTTCTGGAAGGACTGAATGATGAGTTGAGCATGCAGTTGATGGTAGCAACCTTCAACAACTACCAGGAGTTGGTAGATCGTGCTCTTATGATTGAAGGCAAGCAGCAGCAAATTGAGAATCGCAAGAGGAAGTATGGACAAGGAAAGTACAATTCAGGAGCTCAGCAGAAGCCACGTTTTACCCCTAGACCGGGAGGACATTTTCAGCATACCCATGGAGGAGGTAGCTCGCACAATCACAATGGCACCAAGAATGGAAATGGTAATGGAGGAAGCAACAGCCAGAATCGCACCAACCCATCAACGCCAGCCAAGAAGGACCTGAGCCAAGTCACTTGCTTTAAGTGTCAGAAGACCAGACATTATGCCAATGAATGTCCTGAAGGCCAAAATGGCAATGGAAGTTCTGGGAAGAAGCCGAACCCTTTTAATAGGGGACAGGTGAACCACATTAGCGTGGAGGAGGTTGAAGCTCAGCCCGATGCAGTAATAGGTAAGTTTTTGGTTAAGTCATTTACTGCACTCGTTCTTTTTGATACTGGTGCATCGCATTCATACATCTCAAGGGGATTTATGGATAAGTATAACCTATCAACCCAAGCCCTTAGGCCACCCATGTTAGTAACCTTGCCTAGAGCAGAGTATGTGGCTAGTCTATGGTGTGATCGGTTACCATTAAGGATTGGTAACTATGTTTTTCCCTCAGACCTAATAGTATTGGAATCCCAAGGATTGGATGTGATATTAGGCATGGATTGGTTATCAAAGTATGAAGGGAATATTGAGTGTTCTAGTAAGTCAATTTTGCTTACCACACCAGAAGGGAGAAGGATCAAGTATGTATCCTGGCATGTGCCAAAGAGGACTCAAGTAAATTGCCTAACAGGAGTTGTGCAGGAGGAAGTACCAGTGGTAAGGGATTTTCCTGAAGTATTTCCAGAGGAGTTGCCAGGCATGCCACCAGATAGAGATATTGAGTTTTTGATTGAGCTATTGCCAGGCACAGGGCCAATATCAAAGAGACCATATAGGATGCCAGCAAAGGATTTGGTGGAAATTAAGAAGCAGATTAAGGAGTTACTGGATAAGGGATATATTCGCCCAAGTTCTTCGCCTTGGGGATCGCCCGTACTACTAGTGGAGAAGAAAGATGGATCGTTAAGGATGGTTGTTGATTATCGAAGATTGAATGAAGTAACGATCAAGAACAAGTACCCACTTCCAATGATTAATGATCTGTTTGATCGATTGCAAGGAGCTAAGGTATTTTCCAAGATTGATCTGCGATCAGGATACCACCAGTTGAAGATTCGAGAATAGGATATTCCGAAGACATCTTTTACCACCAGGTATGGGCTACACGAGTATACCATTATGTCATTTGGTCTGACTAACGCACCTGCCTATTTTATGAACATGATGAACAAAGTGTTTATGGAGTTTTTGGATAAGTTCGTCGTAGTGTTCATTGATGATATCCTGGTATATTCGAAGAATGAAGAGGAACATAAGGAGCATTTGCGTTTGGTACTTGGAAAGCTCAGAGAACATCAATTATATGCCAAGTTCAGCAAATGTGAGTTTTGGTTGAAGGAAGTAGGATTCCTCGGACACGTTATATCTGGAGAAGGTATAGCAGTAGATCCCACTAAAGTTGATACCGTGGTCAAGTGGGAAGCCCCAACAACAGTTGGAGAGATCCGGAGTTTTCTTGGACTCGCAGGATACTACCGGAGATTTATTGAGAATTTCTCAAAGATTGCGAAGCCTATGACTGAGTTGTTGAAGAAAGATACCAAGTTCATATGGACAGAGGAATGTGAGGCTTGTTTCCATGAGTTGAAGAAACGTTTGGTTACCTCACCAGTGTTGATTTTGCCAGACCAGACCAAAGATTATGAGGTGTATTGCGACGCTTCACGTCGAGGACTTGGAGCAGTGCTTATGCAGGAAGGGAGAGTTGTTTCATATGCCTCAAGACAACTGAAACCTCATGAGTTGAATTATGCCATGCATGATTTGGATTTAGCAGTCGTAGTGCATGCATTGAAAACATGGAGACATTTCCTTATTGGAAATCATTGTGAGGTGTACACGGATCATAAGAGTTTGGAGTACATTTTCACACAGAAGGAGTTAAATCTCAGACAATGGAGATGGCTGGAGCTTATCAAGGATTATGATATGAGATTGCATTATCACCCCGGAAAGGCTAATGTAGTAGCTGACGCATTAAGCCGTAAGAGCCACGTCAATACATTAATGACGGGAGAAATACCAATGGAGTTAGCAAAAAATCTTCGCGAACTATGTTTGGAAATAGTTCCGAGAGGCTATGTAGCAGCACTAGAGATTCAGTCAACTTTGATGGATATAATCAGAGAAGCTCAGAGGACTGACAAGGAGATTGCTTCTATTAAGGAGAAACTTAGCAAAGGAAAAGCTAAGGGATTTTGTGAGGATAAGCACGACACCCTATGGTTTGAAGACCGCGTTTACGTGCCCAATGACCCGGAGATCAGGAAGTTGATTTTGCAAGAGGCACACGACTCACCATATTCAATTCACCCAGGAAATACCAAGATGTATTTGGATCTGAAGGATATTTTCTGGTGGACCGGAATGAAGAAGGATATTGCGGAGTATGTAGCAGTTTGTGATGTATGTCAGAGAGTAAAGGCAGAGCATCAGAAGCCAGCAGGATTGTTACAACCATTGCCGATACCCGAATGGATGTGGGATAAGCTAGGCATCGATTTTATCACGGGATTGCACAGGACTCGTTCAGGCTATGATTCGATTTGGGTTGTAGTTGATCGATTGATGAAAGTAGCTCATTTCATCCCAGTAAAGACCACTTATACCAATGCTAAGTTGGCAAAGATATACATGACCAGGATCGTATGTATGCATGGAGTTCCAAGGAGTATCGTACCAGATAGAGGAACCCAGTTTACCTCAAAGTTCTGGAAGCAGTTGCACGAAACTTTGGGTACCAGGCTAGAATTCAGTACAACTTTTCATGCACAGACAGATGGACAGACCGAGAGAGTCAATCAGATTTTGTAAGATATGCTGAGAGCTTGTGCGCTAGATTATGGATCTAGTTGGGACGATAATTTGCCATATGCAGAGTTCTCTTACAAAAATAGTTACCAAACCAGTTTAAAGATGGCCCCTTTCGAAGCTTTGTACGGAAGGAGGTGCAGGACACCGTTATCATGGGACGAAGTTGGAGACCGCCAGTTGTTTGGACCTGACTTGATTAAAGAGTCTGAACAGAAGGTGAAGTTGATTCGTGATAGGCTCAAGATAGCCCAGTACAGGCAGAAAAGTTATGCAAATTCTAAACGCAAGGAGGCAGTTTACGAAGTCGGAGATAGAGCTTATCTTCGAGTATCTCCACTTAGGGGAACAAAGCGTTTTGGAGTTAAAGGGAAGTTAGCGCCATGATTTGTAGGACCATATCGAGTTTTGGAGCATATGGGGGAAGTGGCCTACAAGTTGGAATTGCCCGAAGGATTGTCAGGAGTTCATGATGTGTTCCATGTTTCTCAGTTAAAGAAATGTGACGCGGAGATGGCTGACATACCTTTGAGAGACACAGTGCCATTGGAAACTATTCAGTTGGATAACGATTTGACGTACGAGGAGAAACCAATTAAGATTCTCGAGTTTGCCAGCCGAGTTACTCGCAGCAAGTTTATCAAGTTTTGCAAAGTTCAGTGGAGCCACCACACGGAGGATGAAGCCACCTGGGAACGAGACGAAGATTTGCTCAAGGACCACCCTCACCTATTTTCTAACCAACATGAATCTCGAGGGCGAGATTCATCTTAAGGGGGGTAGGTTTGTAACATCCCAAATTTCCAATTTGGAATGTTATACATTAGATCATCGATGCATATCATATTTCGAGCGAAATTAAAAAAAAGTGAACCGACCTAACCGGGCCGTGTCCGTCCGGGACTCTGGCCCGACAGGCTTTATAAGCCGGGGCAGCCCACCCGGGCAAACCCTAGCCCCGAGCCGCCCCGCCCCGCCTGCACCGCCGCCGCCGCCGCACGCGCTGCCCGCCTGCGCCGCCGCCACGCCGCCGCCGCCGCACGCTCGCCGAGGTTCGCCACCGCCTCGAAATCCGCGCCTTTTTTTATTTTTTTTCGAAAAACCGTTCGATTTTTCCTTCGTTTTTTTTAGATTCGGTTTTTTTAAATAGATCGATTTTTCTGGTTTATTTAAATAGTGAGCGTTCGTCCGTTCGTTTGTTCATTCTAGCGAACGTTCGTCGTTTTTCTTTTTCTTGGATTAAATCCGCGATTTTTCTGATCGCGATTCCTGATCCGATTTTCGTTTTAGTATAACTTTTCGCTCGTTTATCGGAATCAGGCGATTCAAGCGCCTGGAGTTTCGTCTCGAAACCCTCTATCCATTTAACCAACTTAAACAAGATTTTGCTACTGTAAATTTACCCAAGATCCAGATTAGTAGAACGAAGTTGTTTTCTTTCGCCGTTTGACTTTCGTTGTTTCGTTCGATTTGATTCTTTTTGCCAACCGGAGTTCTTAAGTTGAATCTTTTGGTTAGTTCTCTTATTTGAGTTTTACCCGTGCATTAGATGAGTACTTATTGTATGCTTGTTTGTTTGTCTGCGATAGAGTACCCGGAGTGCGCCGCTTGTTACTTTGAATCTCTAGGTTTCGCGGATCATCAGCAAGGCAAGTAACACTTTGATCATACCTTTTCTACTACCCAGTTTTATTGCATTAGATCAAATCCTCACACATTGCATGATTAGGTTGTAATTAAATTATGGGATGGGAAGTAGATGAGTTAGTACCTATTACCTGTTTATTATCAAACCTTTGGGAGTTACTTCTGCGGTTGCTTATTATGCCATGCTATGCTAGTAGACGTGGATTGGGTGAGTGATATCCATGACAGATGTGAGTTTGTTAATTAATGGTTTATCTAAGGTGGAAACTTAAACACACATCTGGGTGGATTGAGGCACCTGGGTATTCCAGGACTTGCCTGTTTTCTTTTGGACCGGCACCCAGGCTCAAAGGGATCATGAGACTATTCATACTAGAAACTTCTGTGTGCAGCCACAAGCTATTATGGGCTCTAGCATAGTTGACTAAGTTGTGCAAACTCTTATAGTGGTAGAGTAGCAGATGTAGGGGATGTAGGTGGTACGGTCTACCCGATCGTAAGGTGCTAGCGCTTCTGAAAGACTATGTCTCGGTCATCCGTCTTCTCAAACACCATGTAGTGCGAGAAACCAAATGGAGGCGATCGAGTCTTGTGGGGAAAAGTGCGCAAACCTCTGCAGAGTGTAATAAACTAGTCATGGTTAGCCGTGTCACCGGTTATGGACATCTTGAGTATCTAGTACCTGGATTATCATGTGAATCTCAACATGTTACCCCAAATTAATTTTGTTGGGTTTGTTTAATGGTGATGCTTAATTGGGATTGAGAATGCTGTCAACCATTCTAAATGTTTAACAACTACCATGATAGTAATTAAATTTTATTCCTTTGAAGTAGGGAAAAATTGGCTTTGCGCAAAACTGTAACCATAGAGCTTTCTACCAGCCAAATATGCATATAGTATAGCTGTTTCATTCCATTACTCTCTACGTGTTACCTTGCCAGCATATTCCATGTGCTGACCCGTTTCAGGCTGCAACGTTAATGTTGCAGACTTTTCAGACAACGATTAGGGAGTTTTTAGGTCGTGGTTCTATACTCAGTGATGCCGTTGGAGTTGATGGACTCACTTATCTTCCAAGCCTTCCGCTGTTATCGTTATTAGGTGGCCTTAAGCCATATTTATTGTAATAAGTTCTCTTATGAGACACTCGATGTAAGAAGTGTGTGATTGCTACTCTGCTATAAATCCTCCGAGTACTGTGTGGTGTCAGCATTACTGATCCAGGGATGACACCGGAGCACAGAGATCAGACTGTTTGAGGTTTGGTCGCTACACAATGCTGCGTAGCTTCGATCCGGTGGGTCCCGACTGTCAGGGAGGATATGGAGGCACTTCCTTGCGTGTGAAGATGTAGCTGGTCGGTCCGAGCTGACAGGGGGAGGATTCTTTTTTTGCGCGTAATAAGGAGGCACTTCCTTGCATGCGAAGATGTAGCTGGTGGGTCCATCTGTCAGCCTCACCGTGTATAGTCCTCTTTTGATGGCTGTCGCTCATTGACCATGTTGACCACGCCTCGCGGACAGCACCAGGCGGTGGACGACGGTGAGGCAGGGAATGACGGGGAGCCTGGGAACATGCAGAGGGTTGACTGGTTCGACTGCGGTGTGAGGCTGCCATCGCCGCAGAATAACATGGGGTGTAGGTGAGTAGAGGGATGGTCTGGCCAGCGATGGGAGTAGTAGGGGGCGGTGAGTCCTCCGCGGCAGCACAACTGGCCATGGGAGGCACGAGCACGCGGTGGTTTGGACGGCTGGAGCAAGAAAATCAAAGGTTGAAGAAGCAGGACGACCGTTGGATGTTAATAATCCAACAGTCACTAGTGATAGAATCGTTTGTTGACTAAGTTGACAAATCCTCCGTACGCGTGAACTTAGTAGGGCCACAAGTCATCCTCCAAATCTGGTGGGCCCCAACTGTCATGGGGAGCACTCGTTATTTTTTTCTTAATAAGGAGGCACTTCCTTCCATGCCAAGATATAGCTGGTGGGTCCTAGCTGTCATTGGGAGTATTCATTCTTTTTGGCGTAATAAGGAGGTACTTGCTTGCGTGCGGCCATGGACCATGTGGGTCCCAACTGTCAGCCTCTCCATGTACATCCCTCTTCTGATATTGTCGTTTGTAGACAACGTTGACCACGCCCTGCTGAGAACACCAGTGCGATGGAAGACGATGAGACCCAGGAAGGGAATGGCCCGGAGGCGACGAAGCCACAACAGTGGAGGGATGTGGGTGAGTAGAGGGATGGCTTGGCCAGCGATGGGAGTTGTAGGGGGCGGTGAGGCCTGTGCTGCAGCACAGCCAGCCACACGAGGCGGGAACAGGCGGTCCCGCCGGTGCTGTGTAACAACCTGGATTTTAGTCCTTTTCTTTTTCCTTTTGATTTTCTTGGATTTCCTGATTTGATTTGCTTTTCCATGGCTATGTGGGTCTGAAACTTGGGAAGATCATGTCTTCCCAGGTTTTCTAGTGCCTTGTCACCCTCATCATCATTCCAAGATCATCTCATTTCCATCCTTGACCTAACCCAATTTTCTTTTGTTAGAAATATTCCTTTACCGATGAAGGAATAACCCTTAAAACCCTAGGTTGTGAAGCAACCTATATTTTTGTCACTCCTAAAATTCCCAAATAATTCTTATAAATTTTTTGGGCCCTATCTTGCTCAAATATGGCAAAATATTTCATTGCCATGTTCAAAAATAATCCTCCAATAATTCTTTTCCTATTCTGTCCTAAATGGCACTTTGCAAAGAAAGTGCTATTTATATTTTCTTGATTGACCCCAAATTTCTTGGACACCTTTTCCTATCCATATCATTGGCTCATGCCAAAAATTCATCTCAATTTTCCTAGTAAATATTTTTCAGCAATTTTCCAAAGTTTCTGTCCAGGAAGGAACTTCGTGAAGGATTTGTATTCTAGGCATATCCAAATGATTTGCAATTTTGCAGGGTCTTTCCTATGGTCAAATAATGACCCTCGACCAAATATGAGCTCATGTAACTCATCTATATGAGCCCAGCTCCAAATCTTAGTTTCTGGTCAGATTTTCAGTTTGTGAAGCAACTATATTTTATATTTTTTCAATTGAGCTGAAACTTTACCAGGACATGCTTCTACCTATATCAACTACTCCCACCAAGTTTTACCGCAATTGGTTAAACCAATTACCCTGTGTAATGTTTCCAAGTTTCTGTCCAGAATGAAGCTTTGTGAAGCAAGTGCCACTTTGTTATTTCCAAATGGCATGAAAATTTTAAAGAAGCTTCATATCATCATATAACCCCTCTCTACCAAATTTCAGCTCACAAAGATCATGTATGTGATTGGATCATCCAAATCCCCAATTCTGGCCAGTATTGCACTTTCTACTGCAACCACCATCTAAACTCCTCATCTTAGTCTGATTTTTGGTGATCAGCATCACCTTAGCATGCGATCATCATTAGAAAAACTAGTTACCACGTTACCCAGCTGGTTTAAGCACATAAAGTTACAAACACCTTCTTACTAATTACTTTTGGAGCTAAGTGCAAATCTCTTATTTGCCCCTGGACCGATTTATTTCTTCAGTTGGACTAAGGGCACCAGGGTCCATCCACTAGACATGGTTGGCCATGCCAAAGAGCGCCGCTTGCGCCAGTGCGCGTGGTGATCACGCTTGCGTCATGGCTGCAGGCGTGCTCTGGCTTGTTCCGGCCACTATGCTCGTCTCCTCCCTCCTCGTCTCGACCTCAATTCATGTCCTGGAGCTCGCCCGTTCTCTACTGCGTCTCCCTGCATCGGTGCCTCGTCGTGGTTCGCGATAAATGAGCCGCTAGATCCATGCTCGTGCCGTGTCCAGCCTCTGCCCGCCATTAAAGCTTGGTCGGGAGCTCGCCCGTGAGCTCGATAAGCCTCCCTACGGCTATATAAGGCATTCCCGAGGTCCCCCGCTCCTCATCGCTCCCTCCCTCGCCTCATTTGCTCTCTAGAATCGCCCCACCTCGCCTCGGATCACCTCCGTCCTCCATGGCCGCCCCGGCCTCGGCATGATTCTAGCCAACCCAAGCTTCCTCTCGCCTCCCCGACCTGTCCACCGACTCCCCCTCGTCCCACTCAGCCGCCCCACCCTCTTGGCCCCTCACCGGAGCACCTGCTTCGCCGAGTACCTCCACCGCCCGAGCTCTCTGTAGCCTCCCCGGTCTCCGCGTCTCACCACCTCTCCACCACCCTCCGGCGCCTCCTTTGCCTCTGACTGGGTGCAGTGCTCCGCCCCGAAGCCTCCGGTGCCCGCGCCTTGGTTTGAGGTGGCCGGAGCAGTCCACTCCATCACCGGCGCCCGCCCCCTGTTCTTCTCTGTAGCCAACCACCACCGCAGCTCCAGGCCTCCCCCGCGCCTCTTCTTTCTTGGAGCGGGTGCAGCGTGGCCCCGCTCACCCGCCGGTGTGCTCGGCCGGGCCGGAGCTAGCCTGAGCCGTTCGCCACGTCGCTGGCAGCGCCTCTATCTCCCTCCCCTGTTCTCTGTCATGAGCGAGCACGGGAGGAGGAAGACGACGATCGCCTGGCCCCTCCCCCTACGCCTGGACCCCACCAGTAAGCCTTCCCTCCCACTGGTCCACGTGGATAAGTGGAGACGTTTTTCTAGAAATACGTTTCCGTTTCGGGAAAGCGTATTTTCTATCAATTGCGGCTGAAAATACGTTTCTCTTTCAGAAAACGTATTAGGACCAAAGGCGCGTTCAGTTTTTCCTCTTGGGGCCTGTTTGCTGAATTTTTTTCACCGATAGGTCCCGGATCTTCTACACCTCATAACTCCGCAACTGTAACTCCGATCGAGGTGAAACCAGCGCTCACTTCTTCGTCTCGTCGAGCTCTATCTTTTGGTAACATTTTCACTAGGTGTTCTCAAAGTGAAAATGACCATTTTGCCCTTGCCTCTAATCAGCCCCCTCCGAGAATGTATCGTCCGACGTTTCGTTTCACCGTTTCACCGCACTTCTTCCTGGTAGTTTCTTCATCCCCAGGAAAGCCACAATACCCACTTGCATGATAGTCATTTAGTAGCCATGGTTTTCAAATTGAATATTTATTAAATGTTTGCTTGCTTAAAATGTGTTTATAGTTGTTTCGGTAATGCTTATGGGATCATGCTTACTTACTTGCTATGTGGTTATGCACCTGGTTATCATGCCCTGCTAGTTGCTAGTATCGCTTTCATATTGCCATGCTTGATCATGGTACATGTTGGGTTGGTCATGTTCCTCGGTGCATGACTAACTCGGTTCCCGAGTACTGTTAATATGCATTGTTCCTTTACTGCTAGCTAGTTAAGTGTTTACTTGGTAATGTTATTGATGAGTTCTTGCATGTTATTTATGGTTGATGATAATGGCCATGTTATGCTATGAGTAGTGTTGTACTTGTAATATTCATGCTCATCATTATGCCATGCTCAGTTGGATATGGTTCATTGTTGATATGGTGGATAGTTATGTTGTACCCTCATGCTTATGTTGATATCATGCTCATGCATTGTCCTTTCATCGTGTTCTTTTATCATGGCTCAGCATATTTGCATTCAAGTTTAACCGGATTAAATTGAACTTGAACAACTTTTGGCTGAGTCATGGTGCCACCATATCGAAACTGACCAGTGCAACCACGCTTACCTTATGGGAAGGTCCTAACTGGGTCTATTGTTGTGCCTCTCACCGGTGTCTCCAGCTAGGGAAGGTTATGGGCGTGCTAACCCTGATCAGGTAGGCAGACATAACCTTGTGTGCTTGTTGTTTTTATTTTTATGGATCCGGTCCCCGTGAGGGACGTTTGGCCACGACGGTGGTCGTTGTGTCTTTGGTAGACACGGGGCCACCCAGGAATAGTCTAACACCCCGGATGTAACTTGCCATAATTGTACTCCAACTCTTGCCATTTTTGGCTATAAGTTATGATTTTCCCTCATGGTTGGGTTTTGTCTTCGTTTTGCATTTTTTCCATGTCATGCATTTCTTATCATGTCATCATGTGCATCTCATTTGCATACGTGTTTGTCTCATGCATCCGAGCTTTTTCCCCGTTGTCCGTTTTGCGATCCGACACTCTTATGTCCTCCGGCGCTCCCTTTTGCCTCTTTTCATGTGCGGGTGTTAAACGTTCTCGACCGAGATTTGCCAAGTGGCCTTGGTACACCACCGGTAGACCGCCTGTCAAGTTTCGTGCCATTTGGAGTCCGTTTGATACTCCAACGGTTAACCGAGGAACCGTAAAGGCCTCGTGTGTGTTGCAGCCCAACACCCCTCGAAAGTGGCCCAATAACCCATCCAAACCCCCTCCATCCTCTCGACCGTTCGATCACGATTGCGTGGCCGAAAATCGCACCTCATTCGGACTCTCCTAGCTCCCTCTACCTATATATATGTGCCCCTCCCGGATTTTCGTGCAGTCTAACCCTAGCCCCGCTCTCTCTCCACCGCCGGACACGTCCGGACGGCGCCGGATGCGTCCGCCGCTGCGCCCCAGCCACTCCGGAGCCGCCACGTGGCACCCAGCGAGCCCCGGCACCACCAGCCCGCTCGGCCCGTGCGGAGCCCCCTGGCCCGCGTCTCGCCCGCCGCCGCCCGGTCGCGCCCGCCTCCCAGCGCCGCTACCTGCCCCGCCGCCGTACATGTCCGCCACCGCCGCCCGTCCATCCCCGCGCCGCCACATGTCAACGCTGCCGCCCCCGCGCCGCTAGCCAGTAGCAGGTCCGCGGGGCCCGTGCCATCGCCGCCCCGGCCGCGAGAGCCCGCGCCCGAGCGCTGCCGCTCCCCGCCTTCCGCGCCGTCCTTGCCGGCTGCTCTTCCGCCGCTGCCGCCCGCAGCTTGCCGGCCGCGTCCCCCGCCGTCACCGGTCCCGGTCGCCACCGGCGCTGCCCAAGGCCGCCTGCTCCTCCGCCCCTCGTCGCCGTGCCACCTCCGCCGGCGCCGGATCCGGTGAGGTCCGACCAGATCTCCGACAACCGCCTTCTCCCCGAGGTTCGGCGAAGACCCCGGCCAACCTCGGTTTCCGCACGCTCAGATGCAAATCCAGAGAACCCTAGGGTTGACCCCTGTTTTCCCCTCCAAGTATTTTATTTTTACATTTTCTAACCATGTTCATCATGCCATAACTTCCTGTGTGATGCTCCATTTTGGGCGTGCCATATATCAAAATGTTCATATAGATGTCCTCTTCATTTTGTTCCATTGCACCATGCTTGTTTGAGTCCATCTTAATGCCTAAATTGCGGTTGCAAGAGTGCTATAAAATGTTAGTTCCTGTTACTTAGCAGATCTTGAGCATTTGTCATTTTTGCCATGATTATTGTGTGCTGCATATGGTCATGAGCTCTACATGTGTTTTTGGCTATGCCATACCATCTTTACAGGGGTGTATGCCATGTATTTTTGTGATCAATGTGGTGACTAGCACAAGCATGCAAAGTAGCTCTCATGATATTGCTGATTTCGGGGGCTTAGAATTTCACTAAGTCATTTCCCTGTTGTTATTTTAATGCCATGTATTCATGTTGCTACAGAGAGATCCATGCCTCTTTTGAGTATGTTCAGTAAGGATAATTTGGACATATGGTTGTTCTCTATCCATCCATGTCCCTTTTTGCATTTATGGAGTTCCCTAGCATGACTCAATCTGGCTCTACGTTTGCTATAAAATGTTCTTGGTAGATTGTTTACGTGTTAATCAATTTTGACAAGGTTGTTCTAGTTGATCCATGCATGCTATGGGATTGTTCTTGCCACGGTTAGCTTCTTGATCATGTCTTCTTGCTGGGAGTATGCTTAGTTTGTCATGCAATGCCTTGTGTTGAGTGCATCAAGCTCTCAAACATGCCTTCATAACTCTGTTTTGCCATGTCCAATTTTCTGCTAAGTCTGAATCTATTAAAGAAACTTGCTATGTTTACATGGGTGTCATCATATCTTATGATCCTTTTTGGCTTATGGTCAGTAAGGGACTTTTGTTATATGATTTGAGTAGATTCATGCCATGCCTTTGTTTTCTATGTTCTGTTCCTTTAACATCTTGTTATCTTGCTCTAAACATTGCTTCCTGATGTTAATTTCTGACATGTTAGTATTTTCACCAAGTCTGTGATGCTGATATCTTTTGCACTTTTGCCATGCTTGTTAAAACCTGCTATTTTGTGTTTTAGCCGCAGCTCAGTGTTCATCTTTTGTCAAGCATCTTGAGTGGATCACTTCCATGTGCTTTGTTTCTATGTTGGAGTGCAGTAGCTTAGTTTCTTGTTGCATTCTATATGACATCATGTTGTTAATCGCAGAATTGTGCCATTATTGTTTTGCTTGCCATTTGCAAACCGTGCATCTGATTCCGGTGATCTTTATATCGATTTCGACCGAAATCAACTCATCTTTCCAGCGGCGCTTTGCCAACTTGAGGCCTGGCTCAATCTTTTCCTTCCGGAGCTCGCATATGCATTGCATAGAACATCCCGCATATCATGCCATGTTTTGCATCATGTTGCTTGCGCATTGCACCGTGGTTGATTGTGTTTTCCTTTGCTTGTGTTCTTGCCTTGGGTAGAGCCGGGAGACGAGTATGTGATCGAGGAACCCGTTGAGTACGCTTACGAGGATCAAGCTTACGTCAACTCGGAGAACTTTGCAGGCAAGATGACCATACCCTCGAAATCACTTCTATCTTTGCTTGCTAGTTGCTCGCTCTTTTGCTTTGCCGCGATACCTACCACTTGCTATATCATGCCTCCCATATTGCCATGTCAAGCCTCTAACCCACCTTGTCCTAGCAAACCGTTGTTTGGCTATGTTACGCTTTGCTCAGCCCTCTTATAGCGTTGCTAGTTGCAGGTGAAGATGGAGTTTGTTCCTTGTTGGAACATGTTTATTGTTGGGATATCATTATTATATCTTGTTTACTTTAATGCACCTATATACTTGGTAAAGAGTGGAAGGCTCAGCCTTATGCCTGGTGTTCTGTTCCACTCTTGTCGCCCTAGTTTTCCGTCATACCGGTGTTATGTTCCTTGATTTTGCATTCCTTACACGGTTGGGTTATAATGGGAACCCCTTGACAGTTCGCCTTGAATAAAACTCCTCCAGCAAGGCCCAACCTTGGTTTTACCATTTTCCACCTAAGCCTTTTTCCCTTGGGTTCCGCGGACTCAAGGGTCATCTTTATTTTAAACCCCCGGGCCAGTGCTCCTCTAAGTGTTTGTCCAACCTGTCAGCAGCCGGTGGCCACCAGAGGCAACTCTGGGTTGGCCTACCGGAATCTTGGACAATCCGGTGTGCCCTAAGAACGAGATATGTGCAGCTCCTATCGGGATTTGTCGACACATTCGGGCGGCTTTGCTGGTCTTGTTTTACCATTGTTGAGATGTCTTGTAACCAGGATTCCGAGTCTGATCGGGTCGTGCTAGGAGAAGGAATATCCTTCGTTAACCGTGAGAGCTTGTGATGGGCTAAGTTGGGACACCCCTACAGGGTTTTGAAATTTCGAAAGCCGTTCCCGCGGTTATGGGCAGATGGGAATTTGTTAATATCCGGTTATAGAGAACTTGACACTTAACTTAATTAAAATGAATCAACAGCGTGTGTAGCCGTGATGGTCTCTTTTCGGCGGAGTCCGGGAAGAGAACATGGTCTCGTGTTATGCTTGAACGTAAGTAGTTTCAGGATCACTTCTTGGTCATTATAGCTTCTCGACCGTGCTTTGCTTCTCTTCTCGCTCTCATTTGCGTAAGTTAGCCACCATATATGCTAGTGCTTGCTGCAGCTCCACCTCACTACCTTTTTCTTACCCATAAGCTTAAATAGTCTTGATCGCGAGGGTGTGAGATTTCTGAGTCCCCGTGACTCACAGATTACTTCCAAAACCAGATGCAGGTGCCGATGATGCCAGTATAGGGGATGCGACCGAATTCAAGTGGTAGTTCGACGAGGATTCAGGACGTTACTATGTTTCCTTTCCAGACGATCAGTAGTGGAGCCCAGTTGGGGCGATCGTGGATCTTTTGCATTTGGGGTTGTCTTTTTTTGGTTCTGTAGTCAGACCTTGTTTATATCTGGATGATGTAATGCTATATTTATGTATTGTGTGAAGTGGCGATTGTAAGCCAACTCTTTATCTCTTTCTTATTCAGTACATGGGATGTGTAAAGATTACCCCTCTTACGACATGCCTACAATGCGGTTATGCCTCTAAGCCGTGCTCCGACACATGGGAGATATAGCCGCATCGTGGGTGTTACAACTAGCCCAGTTGGGAGTGGGTCGGAGTGGCCGGGAGAGTGTCAAGGCAGTAGATCGGTTTTGTCGAAACACCGTGTCCGCACGTATGGGAGTGCGAGGCCATGGGTTCCGTGGTGTGGGTATAGTGTGCTACCTCTGCAGAGTGTATATTAAATCTATCGTTAGCCGCGCCCGCGGATAAGAGCCCATTTTGTGTCGGTCACACCGTGAGTCAACAGTATTAATAATAATGTGCATAATAACAACCTCGGCTCGATAAGGAGATAAGTTGGTTGTGATCGCCGGAAGGATCACTGTTTGAGGTAAGTTGGTTGTGATCGCTGCAAGGATCACGGTTTGAGATCAAGTGTTGGTCATGGTTGTGATCGCCGGAAGGATCACGGTTTGAGACCAAGTGTTGGCGATGGTTGTGATTGCCGGGAATGATCACTGTGGTATCGAGGATACCGAGTTGTTGGATATTTGTGATGTTGTGTGAGAATCATGGGTAAATATCAAGCTCCTTGTGGTCATTTAATGAGTACTATGGTATTGTTTATACCAATCTTGATTTGATCCTGAGATGATCGTGTGATGTCCGAGGATGGTAAGTGATGCATGTGATGGTTACGAAGTAACCCGATCAGAATAAATGGTGCATGTAGTGTCATCATGTTGCATGCTAGTATCATCAGATTTATATGTTCTTGCCATGATCATATTGTTCTAGCAGTATTATGTTCATGTTGTTCATGTTATGTTATCCTGATGATCTCATGATAATTCCTGCTTAAACTGTAAGTGCCATGCTGTTGTTTGTCTTGAATGCTTCTGGTTATTATGAGTTTGCAAGTACATTCAATGTACCGACCTAGCGTGTCATGCTAGTTTGTAGGTCGTGCCTAGATTGCTCGCTTGTTTGGTGTTGTTCCTGTGTTCTCGAGCTAGGATAAGTGTTCTAGCCAGAGTCCCTGCGGATTGGAGTCCATCATCGCCGTTCGTTGTTCCGCTGCCAGTAGTTGTTTCGAGTTGTTATGCTGCTTGTATAGAGCAATCGTGGTTAGCGTAGTGTCGCCGTGCCGATGTAATTCATTGTAAAATTGGAACCTGTGTATTCATATTTGTGTAATAATAGTAAGTTGGTTTGTTCTATGCTAAGCAGTGCCGTATTCCAGAAGACTTCTCCTCGATCTCTGGGCTAGAATATGGGGCGTTCCGGTTTTCTCTGAGCCAGGGTGCCACACGCTAGATTTGGCGGCTGGAGCAAGAAGATTAGAGAATGAAGAAGCATGACGTCCATTGGATTGACATCCAACTGTTACGCCTACTAGAATCGTTTCTTGACGTATATAATAAGTAAAAAAATCATGCATATGTGTCAACTTTATAGGTCCACAAGTCATACCATTCCCTATTTTTTTTAATAATTTAGAGCTCATTGCAACTTCTTATGCAATTTATTACAGTCCTTTTTTTGTTGGCCAGGGCCAGGGTTAAAAATTTAAATGAAATTTCGCATATTTCTATGGGGTCCAAACTATTTTTAATACCGAAATGTCGAGGCAGATTTAAAGTACTTTGAAGATATATTTAAATTAGGTTAAAGCCTAGTGAAATTGGATTCTGAAAATGTGAAAAAAATCAGAAATTATAAAGTAATTGCCAATTTGTCGTCTATTTTTATACTTACAACCCATTTCATATTACTTTCAAGATTTGCAGCCGTCTTGAAAGAGTTGTAGCCCATCAGGGCATAGAAAAATAAGTAGGCCTGGACTGGGTATTCTTCAGAAGAAATAAACTGGGATCATTTTCACAAAGGAAAAATAGCTGGGCTGGTCATGTGGTGAACGTAAAATACAAGCCTGGGCTAGACGGCCCACAACCCAGTTGAAACCCTACTCCATCTCAACAATAACAAAAAAACACTACTCGAGCAGCTACGTCCGAGGTGTCAGCTGGTCTTGTGTTGTTCTCTTGTCTATTGAGTATATACACTGACAATGTCGTGGGTCCCAGATGTCAGAAAACCACTAGGAGGAACCATTTTCTTTTTCTATACGCTGACAATGGAGTATATATAACAAAAAATGAGGAACTTCCTTGCGTACAGCCATAGACAGGTGAGCCCCTACTGTCATCCTCTCCATGTATAGTCCTATCCCGATTCCTCTTGTTTGTTGACCATGTTGACAACGCAAGAGGGCGGCGCCGCGATGAGCTCAGCAAAGCGTGCGAAGGACGACAGCGAGGCCTCGGATGTCAGCGTTAACAATTTAGGAGACAATGGGGTGGTGATGTGTGCACTGAGGTGCAGCCAGCCATGGGAGGCGGAAGCAGGCGGCCCCACCGGCGTCGGTTTGGTTTTGGCAGCTGGAGGAAAACAGAGCTGAAGAAACATGACAGAATGTAAAAGCAGCAGGAGTACTTAACAACCTTAACTGAAACCAGCAGGGGCACTTAACAACCATAGGTGAAAGCAGTATGAGTACTTATACAGGTTCAACCGTACAAAGAACGCCTCAAATAGTGCTACTTTGCCTACAGTTAACCAAGGGTGAGGCCACCAAGTCCCAGGACAAGGCCCAAGCGCCACCCCGCGCATCCACAACCTTCTGAAAGCGGCTTCATCTCGCAATGTGGTCAATAAACAGGATATTCGCTTTAGAGCCATGGAAAAGCATGAGCATAACCTTTTGTCCTATTCTCGAAGATGGACGGGCCTTCATTATTTGAGACCACCCATGAATAAGTATCTTTTCACCTCCAAGGAGAATGGAGTAGGTCGACATAAACATCATGTTGTGACCAAGCGCAAGTCTGACCCGACCATGGTCAGGCATCTGTATAGGAATAATAGAACTAGGAAGTTTTTGTTTCAAGAAGATCACAGCTGTAAAACTGCGTATAAGCAAGAGTTTATGAACAACATAACAGAAAACAGCTCGTACCATAAGTTTCTCAACATAGTTGGACCTGTTCAACGTGCGCAACAGTGGCACACATATCCCACGTGGCCTTCCACCATTGAAACGCCCCACAAGGCCTCAAGACGATCAATAAAGTGTAGGAACTTGTGGATGTTGTCCTAGTAAACTTCAGTGCCATCAGTAACAGTCGAGTTCTTATAGAATAACAAACAAGTAGCATGCTTAACTTTGAAATAACCTACATGTGCCATCAATTATAAAAAATATTAGTTAGAAGTAGCATCTTCGTGAGAGATGGGAATCACAAATCGTTGCTACTTCTAAAGTTAAATTGTGATTAGTTAGACATAATAGGTGGATTAAGAAGTAATCGAGGCAAAAAGCAAGAACCGGATAAAAACTAACATGGATGAAAAATTGGAGCGATGTCGGGGTGGAAGATCACAGTGAAGATGAGAGCAGGTTTTGCTATTTCCATCAACATTCGTGCACCAACTTTTAGTCCATAACACTTGAGAAAGTTTATCCAAGTTCGTCCATCAAAAGCAGCGATCTTCTTGCTTCATGAACCCAACTCAGAACTTATATCCATGGCTTGTCTTTGATGTGACCATTAAACTGGTGTATTCAGTTATGGCAAGGCCGACCATCTTGAGTACATGTGTCTTGACAGAGCAGGGAATGCACTACAGGAAAAATAATGAGAACACAATGTATTCCCTATCCAGATCTAGAAATAATTTCCTCCTTCACATCAGTGTTGACTATGGTACTCATACCTTTTATCCAAATATAGCAATCCAAATTTCCAAATTACTCGACAACATGTTCAAAAAACCCCACCCTCCTGGATAGAAAAAGAGGATTCTAGGAACATACTATGCGCGTCTTAAAATCCAGTGTTCGGATGAGAAGGAACAAGTGTGGCTCCTCGCCGAGGGCGTAGAAACCTGTAGGGTCCTCGCACTTTGGGCACTGCAAATGAAACACACTAGATTCAGTAGGAAGAAAAATGCATCAACGGTGGCGGCTGCCATCCTAGGATTACCCGCGACCAATGGACTTGGATTTATCGGGGATGGATGAAGAATTCATACCTGGTTCTCCTTGAGAAAACCCTATGCAATCACCGAGAGGGGGTTTTCTCTGAACAAGCAGATGAGGGAGAAGGGGATTCTGGCCCAGTGAAATATTGTTGTTTTGTCCATCCAGCTTACTGCTAAAGCTGGAAAGGTGGGGTATTACTGCAACACTACGACTGGGGTGAGTCTACCGTGCAGTTGTGCACTCTAATTTGGTGCATGGCACGTGGATCCCATTGCCGGATGCCCCACATATTAGCGAAAGGAAGTAGAAAAGGTAGGAGTAACTAGTTACACATAAATATATTTTTGACAGAGAGATACTCCCTCTATAAAAAATATAAAAATCTTCTATATCACAAATTTATACATAAGAAAAATCAAGGGGAACATATATAACATAATATGGGGGTTCAGCTGAGAATATAATACTCAGACAGGCTCATGGGTTTGGACTTTGGGCCACATGCTGGTGGGCCTGCATGTTTGGGGCTCATGTGTTCTACCTCAGCACTTTTCATATTGCAAGCGATCAGCACGACGCTAGTTTTAGGTGCTGTCGCAAGGCGAATACAGAAAATTGAATAAAGCACGACAATTGTTAGAATGAAATCAAACGACAGTTCCTAACCAACAATCAGAGTTGCAATTCTATCAACGATATCCTACGTGACAAATAATACTGTCGTACTACTTATACACACAAGACACTTGTTTAACCATGCCAGATTATTACATCAAAATCTCTCGGAGGATAGATCAGTTCGGCAGTTGCGTGATGCTACTCAAGAATTTCAAAGTTGATTTGGACCAGCTCTCCTTGACGAGAAAGTTCGGTTTTGACATCATGCCCTATTGCAAGATTTGATTTAGATTTGAACCTTGACCATCCTTTAGCATCAATCATCATGTGATCATCCTTTGTACTTACGGTATATTGAGCAGGTTCATTCACACCAAGGCTGCGCATGGTAAGAGAAACTTGGCCACGGCCGCCTGGATTGTTGAACGACTCCCTCGTTGCTCTAGGAATTATCTGTTTGCAAACAAGAAGACATACACAAACAGTTAGATCAAAACAGTGAATCATGTGAAACAACATGGAAAGAAAAAAGAACGGAGCACTTGGGCGGCCAATGCTTACCAAGAAGGTGGAGATGTCGGTTTTTGTAAGGACTTTGGTATATGTAGTGCAAACTGCAGCCCAGTCTATTGCCGGTGCAACTGCTGGTTCCGTTGCCGCTGCACGGGCCAGAGCAGATGCAAGTGCAAGTGTTGGAGAATGTGTCGGAGCCGTTGCTGGTGCACGTGCCGGTGCGACTAGTAGTGTCGCTGTTGCTCCCAGAGATGGTGTGCCTTGTGGAGCTGGTGCCGGTGTCATAGCAGGTGCCGGTGTCGATGCCCGATCCTCCGGTAGATCAGCCTGATCCGCTGACGCGGTCGGTGCCCAATCCTCAGGTGGATCAGACTGAGCTGCTGCCGCTGTTAGTGCTAGAGCAAGTGCCGTCGGAGAAGGTTCCGGTGCTTGATCCATTGCTAAAGGTGGTACCGATGTGCGAGACAGGAGTGATCGTCTCTGGTCTACTATGATCAGCTTTCTAACTTGACTTGGCTCCGTGACCGTGATCCAGTCTTTTTCTTCATTTCTTCTAAACGCGAGATGAACTAATTGTGGCGTGTTTGTTAAACTAAACTACAGTTCATCATAGAGCTTCAGATTGTACTCAGACAACAGACTGATCCAATTGTGTCCAGTAACATAAGTGATGGAAAGTGCCACTACTGCAGGATGCTGCTAATGCGACACTACAATCAGAGACCCTTCGAGAAACTATGTGCGATGCAATAATCACAAAAGGCGGTGTATGAAAACCGTCAAAAAAGGTGCAAAAAGTTTGCGATGGAGGATACATCAAACACGGTTCAGATTATAGTTGCGTGTGCGATTCAGGCCACACGGTTAACCCATTCGAACTGTTAGCGATGAGGCAGAAGAACAGAAACGGGCAGACATATCAATGTATGTGCGATATACGGCATACAATTCGCTCCGATGAACCATTTTCTATTAGGGAGTGCAACATAAACGGTTAGCCAGATCAAGGTGTGTGTGATATAAGGCATACGTTTCACTCAGACGAACTGATTTCGATTAGCGAACGCAACAGAAACGGTTCAACTTAATAAGATGTGTGTGATACATGGCAAACAGCCGACTCGGATGAACTATTTGCGCTGAGAAATTACAACACAGACGGTTAATAGAGTTAGTTCGTGTGTGATTCTGTGTGTACAAAAAACTTTGAAAATGCAAACTAGTTGCTTGTGGTGGCTAGGAGTATCGCGCATGATGCGTCTGCGAGTACTCATGTGCGATGATTAGTAAGTTACACATACGTTTCCTTATGTTAACACTTGTGTGATAAATAACATGTGGCACCGAATACAGTATTTGGGTTGTGTGTGTGCTCCACTTAGTCTTCCCGCGCTCCAGCGAATGCTTCTTGCGCTCCACATGGATGAATTGTAAAATCCACGCCTATTCCCTCACCGGTTTCCCGCCACCAGCTAACGGCTTGCTGCATATAACCCAGGCGGCAATGCACTGTCGTGACACTCTGCAAAGATCTAGTCCTCACCCATCTACCATTAGTTATTCCAAGCATGCTAGGCAACGACCAAAGCTTTGACGTCGACGCCTACCCACGTTACATCTTCAGCGAGGAGAACGAGCCGAAGCAGGTCGGGGAGCCGGAGGTTCATTGGCCGGTGCAGGCACCATGGCCCATCGGCATCGATATCGACATCACTGTCCTTGGGAGAACAATCAACATATTGCAGAGGAGGTGTGATGAGCAGTTTTCCATCCACCATGCAAAAGATCCAGAGCTGCTCGGCGGCATGATCGACGACCCACCCGAAGAGCCACTGTCACTAGTGCTCATCGAGAGCCTGATGCCCCACAAGGAATGGGCAGAGGACCTCTGCGATTCAGTCAAGATAAAGGAAGCCTACAGCTTCATCATTGCCCTCGGCGGCTGTGTCAACCTCGATCCCGATGATGTGGTGGCCAGGCTCGAGCACATCCTTGGCGGAGTTGACGTCCCCAACGAAGTAGAACATTGCCAACGTGATATCTTGAGTATGCAGGTGATCGACGGATTTTGCTACCAGGCCAGAGACATGGAAATGGAGCGGTTCCACGGAGTTGTCATGCGCGCGATTGCACGCTGTCAAGCTCTTCTGGAAGAGGCCCAGCATCCCCAAGAGCCTCCTAGCGCCAGCAGCTCCGTAGGCGGAGGCGGGTCAGGACAATCAGAGTGAATGGCCACAAGGGTGCTATGCTGATCATGGAGTCCGAGAAGACCATTGTCGGAAGGCCACCAGCTCAGCCTTTTAGCTTATATTTTATTATAATTGTATGCATATGTAGGTCGTGAGTGTTCTAGCCTTGCCGCATTTGGCATTTTAAATTATCCTAAATATGTAAGACAATTATTAAGATTTATTAATAGTTGCCATTGTAACTTTGCCTCAACGGCGAGCAGAGCATGCACAGGGACGCCAGAGCCGAGCGCGGCGCGGCCGCCTCAACGGTGAGCAACCACGTGGTCAACCTTCTGCCATCAATAAATTTTGACCTTGTTTCTTGTCACATTGCTGATTACAATGCAATAAGTATGTGTTCACACCTATCAAACAAATATGTGTTCACACTTAGCACTAGCTATAAAAACTACCCACTCGAAAATTACTTCATAGTTCCTCTCCTCATCACTCACAAAACTGGTTTCTTTGTCAAGTCGTTCTACCATGACCGGTAGGAGGAGTTTAGGGTGGACATATAACCAGGAAGCAAAGACCAAGGCCGCGGAAGCACTAGAGAGGTCCCGCTGCGAAGCCGCAACAGAGATGCCCGGGCGCGCCGCAGAACCCTCAAACGAGCTCTCACGGGAACGCGAGGGCTCTCACAAGTGCATTTGCCGCGTCGGCCATCGCGACGAGCCGGCGTTCCTGAAGTCCTTCGCCGGCGACGATGACATTCTCGCTGGCGCCACTATGTAGCAGGAGCTCGTCGATGGCTTGATGAAGCTTCTCAAGATCAGCGATGCCTCGGTTGACAAGGTGCCGGCCTAGTCGAGCAACTCATGGATGACAATGCGAAGCTCCTCAAGTTGGTCGCTGAGAAGGAGGAGGCTGCCGACTCGAAGATGTTGCATGAGCAGAGTAGTGCCTTAGAGATGACGCTGAAAGTGGTCGTCGAGGAGCTGATGGGTGGTTTGAGGAAGCTCCGGATCAAGCATGAGCAGGAGGTGGAGGAATCCGTGGCTGCTTTCAAGCAAAGTCGTGAGGAATAGAAGGAGCTAGAGGATTTCGCCGCACGACGATCCATCGACGAGTAGAGACAGTAGCGACCTAGATCGTTGTCTGCAATTTCCTTATTCTCTTGCCCTCGTGTCTTCCAGGCTTTGCCGCATGTCGCATTTTAAATTATCTAGAATATGTAAGACAATTATTATGTGCAACATTGTAAATTTGTCGTCGTATTATCCGTTACCATTTTATTTGTGGTCGTATTATCCATTGCCCTATGTGGCAATTTATATTAGGGTAGAATACTAGTTGAAAACACGAACAAAGCAAATGCTGCCATGGGATCACAAGCAAACACCCTCCGTCCAGGTGCTTTAATTAACCCATTAATGGAGAAGTTGTGAGCGAGGCAGGCGGCGGCTGGTGCATGGAGGTCAAAGAGCTTGCTTCTCGGTGAGCATGGGCGGCCTTGCTGCTCGCATGTGTCCCGTCGAGCCTGCGAGGTGGACAAGATGCACGTGTCCCGTCGAGCCTGCGCGGCAGGCTGCTCGCACGTGTCCCGTCGAAGCTGCACGACGAACTTCTTGCGCTCGTCCCGTCTAATCAAACAGCTGCACGCACACCACCGAGTATGGTTAAATTTTGACACGGTAAATATAATACAACCATTTGCGATATTAACGTGTCAGCTTTTTGTTTCAAAAAGGACTTCGTTAGCTACTAATGTGTGCGCCTCTTCTCAAACTGGACGATTTTTTTACCACGGCATATATGTGCCATGTCATGAAACCTTGCCAAGCTTCATGTTTTTTGGGTGACTTTTTTATTTACTGGTATTTATAAACCGAGATTCTCATTGTTTCAGGATGATGACAAGTTTGTAATTCATTCTCATTCCTTAAATGAGACCTAAACATGCACCCAATGACACATGTACGATTTCCCACCCATTTTGCTTCACTGGAGCATGTGGTTGTAGTTAAAATTTGAATTATGGACTACATTAAATGCATAGAAAACTTAGTAATTAGTAATATATATACAATGGCCAAACGAACCCTGAACAGTTTCAAATTTCATCCTGACACTCCTGTTATTCTATGTTGCCTATAGAAAACAGAGTTCAACGCGAGAAGAGGCATCGAATATCGTTTCGCCCACAAGAGGGGCATGTTTCCCTACCGGAACCATGAGGGTTGCGATGGGCTCCGGTTTGTAAAAGGCTTGTAATATAGCTTCGCCCAAATTGGACAATTATATATACCATGTAGTGACACCATGCCAAGTTTCATGATTTCTTGGTGAGTTTTGGATTTACAGACCTTTAAAAACCGAGATTCGCAATGTTTGTGGCCAGGCCAGGACGGCGAGACGGTTGACTTCATTCCCGTTCGTTCCATGGGACCTAAACATGCACCCCAAGGAACATGTACGTTTTTCTAGCCATTTTGGTGCACTGGAGCATGTATTTGTAGTTTGGATTTGAATGATGGACATTAAATTCCCACAAAACTCAATTAATGAATAAAAAAGGTCAAACGAACCCTGAATAATTTCAAAGTTCAACGCGAATCTCTAGTTGTTCCGTGTCACGTGTAGAAGAAAATACGAGGCTAGAAGAGGGAGTGATTATTGTTTGGCCCACAAGGGGACACGTTTCCCTATCGAAACCACGAGGGTTCTTGCGACAGGCTCCGGTTTGTAAGAGGTTTGTAATAAAGCTTGGCCCAAATTGGCAATGTTTTACCACGACATATATGTGCCATGACATGACACCTTGCCACCTTTGATGACTTTCTGGTGAGTTTGGGATTTATGGGGACTTGAAATGTTTGAGGAAGAGCCAGGACACCGGTACGGTTGTAATTCATTCCCATTCCTGGCATGAGACCTAAACATGCACCCAAGGACACATGTATAATTTTTCTAGCCATTTTGGTGAAATGGAGCATGTATTTGTAGTTCAGATTTGAATTATGGACATTAAATGCCTACGAAACTCAATTAGTGTATAAAAAGGCCAATCGAACCCTGAATAAGTTTAAATTTCAGCATGAATATCCTGTGGTTCCATGTTGCCCGTGGAAGAAAATAAAAGTTGAAAAGTGGCAGTGATTACATTTCGCCCACAAGGGGAACGTGTTTCCCTATCAGAACCATGAGGATTCTTTGAGAGAAGCTCCAATTTTTGTAAGAGGTTTGTAATAAAGCTTGGCCCAAATGGACAATGTTTTTACCATGACATATATGTGCCATGACGTGACACCATGCCACCTTTCAAGACTTTCTGGTGAGTTTAGAATTTATGGGGACTTAAAAACCGAGATTCGAAATGTTTGAGTACGAGCCATGACACCATTACAGTTGTAATTCATTCCCATTCCTGGCATGGGACCTAAACATGCACCCAAGGACACATGTATAATTTTTCTAGCCATTTTGGTGAACTGGAGCACGTATTTGTAGTTCAGATTTGAATTACGGACATTAAATGCCTAGGAAACTCAATTAGTGTATAAAAAGGCTAAACGAACCCTAAATAAGTTTAAATTTCAGCACGGATATCCTGTCGTTCCATGTTGCCCGTAGAAGAAAATACAAGGTGAAAAGAGGGAGTGATTATGTTCCACCCACAAGGGGGACACGTTTCCCTATTGGAACCACGAGGCTTCTTTGAGAGAAGCTCTGGTTTGTAAGAGGCTTGTAATAAAACTTGCGCCACAATGGACGAAAAAAAATCCCTTGACATATAAGTGTGATGTCGTGACTCCATGGCATGTTTCACGATTTTCATCTTAGTTTTGGATTTACGGGGATTTAAAAACCAAGATTCTTCCCATGAAATGTTTTCAAATAGCACATGGTTCACTCACGAAAGCCAATATTCAATGAAAACTTTGTGGAAACCATATTTTAAAGTTTCATAAAAATCTGAAAAAAATGTGGGATGTTAAGAAGGTGATATTTTATTGCGACACAAAATTTCAATTTGAAAAACATTACGAGATGTGAGCTATGAAAAAGACAAATTCTGCCCTGAATAATGACATTACTATTCAGCACTATTCAACACTGATTTTTTCTTTTTCATAGCTCACATCTCTTAATGTGTTTCAACTTGAAATTTTGTGTGCCAATAAAACATCATCGTCTTAACATCCAGCATTTTTTGAATTTTTTCTAAGCTTCAAAACATCTTTTTCTTGTGGTTTTCACCGGTTTCCACTGAATGTTGGTTTCCGTGTGATATCCCCCCTCCCCCACTGCGCGCGCGATCCGAGTCCTGCGTTCTAACTGGCCAGAACCCAAACCCCACAGATCGGATGTGGGCACCGTTGGATGCTCCCAGATCGAACGGCAACCCTGAGCCCTTTCGACAGCACATGCAGTACATGGGTAAGCACTGTGCGCATGCGTCGTGTAGCTCATGCTTCCTTCTCTACTAGGTTTTCATTCAAAACAGGCTACCATTTCTCGCCACTCCTCTCATCGGTTTCCTGCCTCTTCTGCCAGATATGCATGATGTAGATGTTCGTTTAATTCTTATAGTTCATCTCATCCAAAATCAATTAGTTTTGTAAAAGAACTATTTTAAGATTCGTGGAATTGTGCATTGTAAAGGTAAAAACAAAAAGTGACAATTCATGAAAAAAAGCTTTGGGCAATTAAGATATGGAAGATTCTACAAAACAAAGGAGAAGTGCTTGTGTTTAGAGGTTTGTGCATTATGCTTAAGTTCAACCATGGAGTCTTCTAGATTGTACATGTCGCGGAATCTGGTGGAATGTAGATGATATCCAATGGCCAGTAGTGCTCGGATTTGCCATCTCTGTACCGTCGGATTGGCTTCATCCAAGGAGCAACTTTCATAGTTATTCGCACACTATATATGTGTGTGTATATATATATGTGTGTGTCCTGTGCTAGACAAAATAAAGTTTGAGCGCATGCGTGGGACGACCCCCCCCCCCCCCCCCCCCCCCCCCCCCCCCCCCCGCCCCCCCGCTGCCGCCTCGAAGTTGGGAAACTGACATCATAGGTATTGAACCAGCCTTGGTGTCAGGTAGGGTGTTCTATTTGTAATTTACTTGGCGTGGCCCATCGAAGTTGTGCATTTGGGATTTAAACACATCATACACCATCATACCCATACATATTTTCGGGCCGCATGCAGTGTATACGGGGTCTTCTGATCGACCACGTCTCCCTTGTGCAGTTTTTTTGACGACACAGATATCTGTGAGCTCCCCGAGTGTATATATATCATCCCTTTGACTGATAATGAGGGGTATGTGTTAGCCATGAATGGATTCCTCCTAGTTCATGTTAGGGTCGGTCACCGTCAAATGTCGGTCAACCAAATCTTGAGCTCATGCTTTGTCAGGATTCCCTCCCAGATGCTCAGATTGCTGGGTTCGACCTACATCAAACCCTGCGTACGTATCTCGTCCTTAACTACCTTGCCTTCATGGTTGTTGTATGTATCGAGTGGTAGGCACCACATCTAAATTGTACATTATTCTATATTGAAAACACACATCACGCCTTCCCAACATACATCATTTTGGGCCGCATGCAAGAGGTGCAGGTTTTCTGGTCCCTCTCGTGCAATGGTTATGATGGTTCAATCTATTGGCCCAAGCGGTTTATCGACAACAACAACTGTCATTTGACCAAACGAAAGATTCATTGGTCCGTCTTATGGTAGGTCATGGAGACATGCATGTATAACCAAAGTATCGATCATTAGGTGCATCTGCCCCGCTGACACAAAGTGGGAGGTGGTGGGCCAAGCATCCTAGCTAGGTACGACATTATGTCATTATATATATCCTAGCTAGGTGGTTGTTAGGGTGCTTTCGGGTTTGTGAGGCAGGTGCCACAAAAGTTATGCATTGTGTTTTTAAAGTTTTAAACATCCCCAATATTCGTACTTATATTTGGCCACTTCCAGGTGGTTCTTGACTTCTGGCCCCTCTCATCGATCTTCAATGAAGTGCCCAACCGGGGGCCCGCGGGGTCAAAGTTGTGCATTGGAATTTTGAACATCACATACCAGCCTTTTCACTCATATATATTTGGGCCACATGCTGGTGTGGCTATCTTTTGACCCTCCCTAACGTTATTTTTTGCTACAAAGACTCTGATGATCCTCAACGGACATGGGGTATAATATCTAAACCATGTGTGATGTGAATCACCACGACCGTGCAAGTGCGAGCAAATTAAGGTGGAGGTACTGGCTCACCCGTGTGCGATGCAAGTGCGCTAAAGCCATCACGACCGCGCAAGTGTGAGCAAAGGGTGGAGGTACTGGCTCAACCGTGTGCGATGCAAGTGCGTTGAAATCACCACGACCTCGCAAGCGCGAGCAAAGGATGGAGGTACTAGCTTAACCATGTGCGATGCAAGTGCACTGTAAAACCACCACCTATGGAAGCTAAAGCTGGGTAAGTTTATTTGGAAATTAGGACGTTGTGCGATAGACCATCTAGATAGAAATATAAAAAATAAACTACCCGCCTTGAGCGTTGCAAAAATCGGCGGATCCGCGCCACTTTTCCTTATTATCATACACGCATATTGTTATTGGACCGTGCATGATCTTGGGCACTCCTGCCCCGCATCAATTCCATTACCCAAATTTTAGTAGCCGTCGTACTTCAACCGTCGCCCACACTCCTCCAGCACTGACCTTATAGTAAAATTTTAGTAGCCGAGGCATTTGAACCGTCACCCTCCCTCGTCCACCACCATCTCCACCCACCATTACTAAAAAATTTCAGTAGCCACGGTGTATCCTCAAACACCACCCCCTCCAAAGTCCCCCACCCTCCCCCACCCCCCTTTCGAACCCTAGCTCGCGGCCGGCGTCGGCGCCGCCGCCAACCCTGCCGGTCTGCCTGTTCTGCCTAGCTTAGATAATAAAGTTCAGATTATCCAGCGATTCCCATACCGTCGCCCCACTCCCCTGAGTTTTTAGATGAAGCCTGTGGTGTCCCTCCCCGCCCGATCCATATCCCCTACTCCAGAATGTCGCAACCTAAGCTCAATCACGTATCTCGGGGAGCCCGATGAGCGTTCGGCCAAGAAGAGGTTTATCATGGCCTCTCCGGCGGACGTTGGCGAGGCGGCCGCCATTCGCCCCGACCTATCGATCCTGGAGCAACACGTCGCCGCGGAAGCTGGCGAAGACGTTGACTATGTTGCCATGCCGAAGGCTTCATGTCAGTAGGCTAGCGTATTACTATATCTCAGGAAAGCTAGCTACGACATCAAGCTCGTCCACACCGACGGCTTCGCGCAGGCCATGTCACAGGTGAAGTGGTCCATCCCCAACCCCTCTGGTTCAACCGCCGTCGATCTCTTCGACGGCCCTGCCACTGATCTCCTCCGCCAAGCGGTCAAGGATTTGCGAGCTTTATACGCCATCAAGCCCATTTTGTGACTTCTGAAGGACATGTTCTACGGCGGCGGCTTGGGGTCCTCAATTGCCAAGTCAGATCTCATCGACCACGACCACGACCACGAGGAGGGCACCCACGAAGGTTCTTCCAAGGTGAAATAGCCCATCTGTGACATCAGAGAGCGCACCATGGGTCTCTGCTCTTCCAACTGGAAGGATCCCGTCCATGAAATGTGAGGCAACATTCAATCAGCAAATATTACCTTTTCTACCTTGCCAACCTGTACCCTTTGTTGTAGTAGCATTTGCCGTGTGGTGCTTTAACTGTGCCGTGTTTATTTATTTCAGTTATTCAAAAATGTATTGTTCAATAGGTCTATGTGATGTTGAAGTATGAATTGTCCACTTTAGTTTCACGAATGGCTATATTTGGTTGTTTATAGTGAGTAGATGCCTTGCTTATCTGTTTGGTTGTTAGGTTGGTTGGAGTGAGCATTTTTTCAGTTATCGAGCAGAAGCCTTGTTTATCTGTATTTGGTTCTCAGTTTGGTTGTAGTGAGTATTTGTCCAGTTATCAAGCAGATGCCTTGTTTATCTGTATTTGGTTGTTAGGTCGCTTTTTTAGCATTTGTCCAGTTATCAAGCAGATGCCTTGTTTATCTGTATTTGGTTCTTAGGTTGCTTTTTTAGCATTTCTCCAGTTATCAAGCAGATGCCTTGTTTATCTTTATCTGCTTGTTAGGTTGGTTGCAGTGAGCATTTGTCCAGTTTTCAAGCATATGCCATGTTTATCTGTTTGTGCTTGTTAGGTTGGTTGCAGTGAGACTCTGTCCAGTTTTCAATGGCTATATTTGGTTGTTATATTGGTCATTTATGCCTTGTTTATTTCAGTCGTTCACAATGTGTGGTTCATTATGTGCAAGCCAGAACTGTGCCGCTCGACTACATCAATACCAGTTTGAACGGCTATATTTGGTTCTAGTTATTCCTGGTGTAGTTAGCACATGCCCTTTATTTTCAGTTTTACACATTTATCCAGTGTAATGTTTAAGAATTACCTATGTTCTATTCATTTTCAACAATACCAGTTTGAATTGCAATATTTGATGGCTGGTAAGCCTGCTATCGGTAACATTGCCTTCCATTTTATATCTACTTTAACAGCATGCTGAAACCAACACATTCAAGGTATCATTTGGAGATGATGTTTTTACCTTTTCTATATTTCTTTGATGTTAAGATTTTTGTACTTATCATGCCTTTCCACTACTTATGCAGGACAACAACGGGAGTGGCTACCATTTTCCGCCGAGGTTAGCATCATCCCTCGGCTTGTACTCCCCCCGTCGTTCCATAATTGTAGTGCATATAGATCCATGCCTAGAAACTAGTTAGCTTCTAATATTGACTTGTTGCTTGTAGGTACATATGCCCTTGGCAAGGATCCACGCATCGACCCTTTTTGCGTATGGGGCAATGAGATATTGATGAATAAGCATCATGTGTGGAAACTGATAAGGATTATTAGCAAAAAGATACAAATGGTGGCAAGCAAATTATTTGTTTATGCTCTATCCAACACAACAGTGAGCTGTAGGTTGGTAACTATAAACTCTACAACCTTCTCTTTTTACTGCCCATAATGAGTTGTTAGACAACAATGTCAGAATTTTTTCATTCCCAGTGGTTCCCGAAGCAGTTCACTCAAGATTAGCTCGCAAAGTACATGATTGGTGGACACACAATAAAGGTTAAAGTATTTCATCCAGACTACAATGAGCATCGAGAAGTCCTAATGAAGACAGTGAAGGATGGACGGGCATCCATCACAAGGGGTTGGCCTAGAGTCGTGCGCGCCTTACGCATGGAGGAGGGCACAATATGGGCATTCCGCTTCACCTTCTCCAGCAACAAGAATGTGTTTCGCCTCTCTCTTTATAGTCTTTAGTACAACTGTGGTTCATCATTCTTTACTTGGCGCTTCTGTAGTTCTTCAGTATATGTACCTGCGCATTGAATTATGAATTCGTGGTTGAACCTATATTTGTAATAAACATGGTTGGATATGAAATAAGTGATTGCCTACTTTCAAATTCATAACATGTGATTTTTAAATTAGGGATTAATTGGATTAATTATGGATTAAATAGGGATTACACTATGCAGAGTTTGCGAAAGTGAAACATCTGCGATATACGTGGAGATCAAAAACGTTTCCAGGATCCACTACGTGTGCGATCAATCTCCACTGCACACACGACTTTCTCTCGAAAACTGTTTGCTTTAGGCCACCTTGTGCAAACGTTTATCACATAAAAAGTGTGTGTGATGGACAACCTTTGCTACACAGTTTCTTTCTACGCACCGTGTGTGATGCATTCAATAACTCAAACGATAAAATTATTAATATCGTGTGCAATGGCAACGCTATCACAAATGATTTAATGGGAAAAATTGTGTGTGATGTACCTGTGAACGGAGACGTTTACCTTGGAGCGACTGTGTGGGATGTACATACGAACGTAAACATTTAGCGGGGACCGACTATGTGGGACGTACATGCGACCGGAAACAATTTCGCCGTATAATTGTATTTTTTTAGCTATACTATATGTATTTCCGTGTTTGAGCGCTCACCGGTTGCACACGACCTCATTTTGCCGAACATGTGTGCCAGGAGGGAATATCCCCGACGGTTTCTGGGTCGTTTGGGAAGGACCCCCCTATCGCCCACACACACTTGGCGACGGTTCCAGATGCCGTCGTGGAAAGGGGTTAAAAACCGTTTGTTTAGGAGCGATGCGCACTAGTGTGCGTTCGTTACTGACACAACATAAGAAGTGAAATGTGCAAAAATAACCATCGGAGAGCAAACCAAACGGTTTATTCTGTGACGAATGTCACATGGCAAAACTGGCATCGTAAAATTTCAGCAAAAGTAAGAAAACACCACATTAAATCAATAAGATTTAGACAGTAAATCAATAAGATTTACTTGATGTGACATGAGTAAATCCTTAACAGGAAATCACTATGTTGAAGTTCTATACAGAAGATTGATCGTCCAATTACTCGTGGCATGCAGGGCCCCCGCTTACTCCCACAACCAGGACAGTCCAAAGGTCGTGACAAATCATATGGACCAAACATCCATGGGACTAGAGATCCTGGTGGGTGCGATAAACCCTGCGATGCATACAAATATTGGAGTGTAACCATAATTGATAAACCATCCTAAAAAAAGATGATCTGGATACTTCAAAATATATAGACTGAATTGAGCGGACAAACATTAACATAGACTGTTCTCAGGACTCACCACACAACAAAAGCGGCAATACTAAACAATACTGGGTTCACACACATAAATCAAGTACTGAACAATAGTACTTACTACAGACAAGCAAAGTTGCACTAATTAAACTCTATAGACTATTTTTTGCCACTGACCTACGGGATGAACACCGCATAACTGACTAGGCCATGGACTTTGTCAGAGATGTCTACCAGCACCATCACCATCTCGTCAACCTTGGAGAATCCAACAGAGTGGTCTTTCCACTCATAAATATGACGATGAAGACATTCTGCATCAGATTTGTCAGGAAGCTTTACAAGAACCACACCCTTCGTAATCGAAGGCACAACCATGAAATTGTTGTGGTCAAGTACACCCTCGAGAAGACACCTGACAACAATGCTACAAGAAAACACTAGTTCAAGACACGTGGCGACAATGACAGAGCAGCTAGATAGGTTAGCAGTAGAACTCATCCTCAGGTCTTCCAATTCACACAACATGACTATGAGAACTTCATCTCCACCGCAGACCTGGTTCTAATTCAAACAGAAACCAAATATTTTATTACTACCTCCGTTCATAAATATAAGATGATTTTTCATATTTTACTGCATATAAGACTACATATACGCACAGAAATGAGTGAACAAAGACACTAGAACATGTCTTTAAAGGCATGAGAGCAGAGGGATTGCTTGCAATATCCATAACACAAGTTACCGAGGCAAATATACTCTCTTCAGAGGTAGCATTGATGTTCATAAAGTAGTTGAAAGTAATCTATAAGAAATCAGTGTCAACCTCTCGCATGTTTTGGTCAAAAGAGGAATTTAGAACCGTCATTTGGCACACAAAAATCACATGCAAGATCACCCAGAAAGTTGTACTACTAGTACTACATGTTAGATGGAAAAACATGATCAAGATCAAGAAGAGATAATACCTGGACTTGCTTAATGAGGGATCCTGGATAGGGGGCTTGGACAGGGCGATGGCCATGAGCTTGTCTGCGGTAGTCTCGGCAGGGTGCTTGCACTTCTTCGTACCATGAGCCTCGGCGGTTTTGGCCAGAGCCATAGACATCACTTCGGCCGGTGCTCCAGCGTCCATCAAGACACTGTCAAATAGAAATAGAAGAAAAGAAACCATAATCACAAACCCAAAAGAAGAACAGAGAGGGAGTTATAGGATCAGTCTCGGGGTTGCAAGACCGGGCCTTGGCCAGAATCAACACCATTGATGTGCTCACCTTTCCTTCTATGGGAGAGAAGAACAATGGCAGAAGAAGGTCGGGGTTTTCTTGAAGAAATGAGGAACAAGATGAGGGAGAAGCGGGTTGGGGTTTTCTTCAAGAGAGGAAGCTGAGGGAGAAGAGTGAAATGATGGTTGCTCTGTCCATCCAACTTACTACTGGAAAGGTGGGGTTTTCGTGATTTGACGGCTCATTGGGCATTACTGCGGGCTTCCATCGGGGTAGTCTATCGTGTAGTTGGGAACTCTAGTGTGGAGTAATTTAGTGCATGGCTAGTGGACCCTGATGCTGGCTGTCCCACACATCGGCAAAAGTGAGTAGCAAGGTTCTCGACGACCATCGAGGAGGATTCGCATGGTAGAGCAAGCGTTTCCACTCTTACGATGGAGGAGTGTGAAACACGGTAGCCACTTGAACTTATAAAGTGCTCCTACTACTAGGCATCTGCAGTGGTTCATACGTTAGTACTACATAATCTTGTTGCTAGTGTAGTAAGATATGACGATAACAATTGATGTTGTGCGCATGTTAACTATATGAATAGTAATGTAACATAGTACCCCTTTTTTGACTGTTCGGTCGAGAATGAACGGTGAGATCAATGTTAATAGAACTAGGTCTACAGCGCATGGAGAGTACGGTGCTATAGTACTCCATAGAACATGAACCATATGAAGTACGAATCAGTGTTAGGCAGGGTGTATGAAGAGTGCATGGGATGGGAGCAAAAGTTCCCTTCTCGACCCACTTTTCGGTGTTTGGCATAGTGCATGAAGGGTGCATGGGTCCACACTAGTAGGTTAACACAAATACACTAGGAGCATGCATGAAGAGGGGTGCTGAGATGAGCATGCACGAAGAGGGAACAACTATATTGAGATGAGAATGCAACCAAAAACACCCACACGCTTTGTGCTACAGTGACTGATCTGCACCGTCTGAGTTTGATCCAACGTCATGTTGTGCCGAGACATGGACATGCCCAGGCACAGGATGCGTAAACACCATCGAAGTCCCTATGGTTCTCGAGGCGCACAACATTGGTGATGCAGGGTGCCACCGCCCGCAGAGCCCACTCCCGGTCGACGGGAGCTAGCTCATCAAAGGCGGTGTCCAATGACACAATTGGATCCCGGTGACGGAACCCTAAGAGGATTCGCCCGACAACTGTCATGGCAGGACGCAACCGCTCCTAGCCCAGCTCCGCCCCCACGATCGCGTGGAGACGGCTCAGCTCCTCAGAGATATAGGTGAAGAAGGAGACCAGGTCAGGGGGCCGCAGCTCGTTGAAGTCGACGGGGTGGTCGAACGGGTTTAGCCCGACGCCTGACATGGTCGTGCTGGCACGACGGTAGGCATCACGCAGCCGCAACACGTGCATGGCAACATGGTCCACCAAGTGGCTGAGGCGATCCTGGACGTAGCTTAATTAGCCGCTATGGTGATACGAGCATCTAGGTCGTATGATCTGTGATCTGATGCCACATGCGTAGGACTTGTAATTTTTGCGCAATTCCCAAACTCTCTCAGGTGTATATTGCAAAAACATTCAAACCTCCTACTGTGAGCCGTTAGATCTCCGGTAACTCGTATCACCATAGAATCTACGGTGTGGGAGCACCACATATTCTCCCATGCGAGACAACATCAGGTGCTCTCGCAGCTTGGATACTACGGTGATACGAGCTTTGAGGTCGTTCGATCTGAGAACCAATGGCATCTGAGCAGTATTTGTGCTTGTAAGAAGAGGCCGAGCTCTTTGGGGGCTTTTCTGCAAACAAACATCCAAACCACCAAGGAGTTGTTGGATCACAAATCCAATGGCTCCGAAGAGCTTGTATCACCAAAGCATCTAAGGTGTGGTAGCACATGATATTCTTACATAAAGGAGAATATGAGGTCCTCCTTCATCTTAGATGCTACGATGATACGAGCTTTGATGTCATTGGATATGGGATCCATGGGAAGCTGGGTAGTTTTTGTACAAGCTGTGTGCAATTCTCAAACTCATTAAGGTTTCCTATAAAAATATTAAGACATCCTGTGAGCTGCTATATCTCAGATCTACAAGCTCCAAGAAACTCGTATCAGCATATAACATCTAAGGTGTGGGGGCACATGACATTCTCCCGAGGGGCGGGGGTGCACGACCAATCGGTGTTTGGGAGGGTGGGGACAAATATAATGTTCAAATAATACAATCTAAACAATCCTAAATAGAGCTTCACAATTTTATCTAAGGTCGAGGGGTTAACCCTGGATAATCTACATAGCTCCGCCTAAACACAACATTTGCATGTATGTAGTACTAGACTTAATATTCATGTTTCAGTTTCCTGTTCATTTTAAATATTGCATTGAGGACCATGCATGTCTTACATATTACTCCCTTGAATCCTAAATATTAGTCTTGTTAGATATTTCAAATGGACTGCCACATACGGAAGTATATAGACATATTTTAGAGTGTAGATTCACTCATTTTGCTCTATATGTAGTCACTTGTTGAAATCTCTAAAAGACAAATATTTAGGAACAGAAGGAGTATTTTTGAATTCGCGTCATACATGCATGGTTTGGAAAAATAGATGCCCTATACTTACTAGATTGTTGTTGTATTCGTGTGTGTGTGTGGTCATATGCTTGATACATACAAAGTTTTATCACCACCATACCGTTCATCTTTTAAATTTGAATTTGCAATGAAAAACTTACTAGGGATACCATGAAATGTGAAATGCATGTTGAGATCACTATATCAAAAACTCACTCTAATATAAGAACTCGTCATAAATCAGTTACCACGTTGAGATTAGTATTTGCAAGGAAAATACGAGCATTGTAATACACATACCTTCGTTCGGCAATTTAAAAGATTCCTTTCATATTCTCGATTGGTAGGACCCAACGGCGTACCAGCCAGACCCTAGCTCGTGCAGATCCTAAAAAAACTGGGCTCGTGTCCTTCTGGTGGCATGCGTGGTACGCACATTAGCCAACCCGAACCAGTCGAGCCTCTGTGTTTCGAGTCGAAATATCTGGCGGCCAGAATTCCAGCCCTAGGAAATTCCCCGGATGTCCCCAGTCTATAATGACTACCGATGAACAATGGAGGGATGCTTTAGTAACTAGGCAACATTACCTACCGTGCCGAGCACGGTTCAATTCCCTCGGTCGCCGCTACCCAAGGTCACCCATCAACTTCATTGCCTAGTACTAATAGGAGTACTACACCAGGATGAGCACAGAATTGAGCCCCATTTGTTCGTGCCTAGTACTTGAGTTAATATATCAGGAAATGCACTGGTACTGAGGGATTATCCTTTTACTTTGCATATATAACTTGTCTGAAGTATAACTAAGCAAAATGTTTGACCAAATCCTTTCTTAAGAAATACAACATGAAAGATGTATCGCTTGAAAATTTATTGCATGATGCAGGTTATGATATTGTTTCGAATCCTTGATTTTAAATTTCAAAAAATCCAAAAGCAATCAAAAATTCATGAAATTGAGCATGGTCTCGTTATATGGCACAAATATTCCTACATAATTTTTTTCTTCAATTTGAGACAAGCTGCTTATGAGAAGTTGCAAAAATGAAGAGCCAAGGTATTTTGGAACAAAGAACTGTCACGTTAAGGAGAACACTTTCACTATTCAAACTATGGGCGTTTACGTGCCGCCACGAGTCCTGCTTCTCATCGGCAGGTGCCGTCCGAGCAAGCGTGTGAGTCGATGGGAGGCGTGCGAGCACCGGCTGACCAGGAGGCGTGGGAGCATACCACTGCGCAGGCTCACCGGGAGGCAAGCCCTTTGACTAGGCTCCGCCGCCCACCTTCATCCCAACTGCCCCCACTTTTAATGGCTCCGGCGCCGCAGTTTAAAATCAATCCCACACTACCCGGTATCGCTACAATATTCTATCTTCCTCTCCGATTCTCCTGTCGTCTACCTCCAACCAACCTAACCTAACCGTTCGCCATGCCGCATCACGCTGGTCTGCCCTTAGTCTTCTAGTTTCCTGAGGGAGACACCAAGCCGGAGTCTCGAGAACATAAGGAACTTTGGGACGAGCTTGAACCGGCCTTGCGGGAAGACATCGCGCCTGTCCCCGCTCATGTTCCGGCTCCCGTCACCCCGACAGCGCCAGCGCCCATCCCCGTGGCATTGATGGGCTGGGAGCCGCACATTGTCGCCGAGCTTAATGCCACGGGGTTCCACAAGGTCCCCGCCGACTTTTACGTGCCCATGCACCTGCCAGCGCATGCGCCTGCGCGTGCACTGTCACGCGCGCCCGTGCCGGTACCCGTGCACATGAATGTCTCCACCACACCGTTGCCAGCGCCTATCCCCGTGCAGGTGCCAGTGCCCCCCTCAGCCGCATGGATGGCCATCATCGACCGCTTCCTTGCACCAACGCCAGTCGCCTCCTCCCGTCAGTTGACTCGCTCCTAGAGACCGAAGTCCAGAACATTCCGGCCTTCCTTGAAGCTAGGGCCAACGTCCAGGAGTACGCCAACAACAGCGCAAGACGCCGCCGTTGCTGTTGCCCTCGGTCAGTGGCACTACATAAAAAATACACTTCCGTGATGATACGTGTTTGTCACAGTAGGTCACGTTTTCTGTCATGGATGTACATCCATCACAAATTTATGACAGAATCAAGATAGTCATACCTGTGCTGTCGTAGAAGTGTTCCATGACATTACCAAAATTATCATGACGGAAGTGTCCACTTCCATGGCGATAAATCACGTGTTATGGAAGTGCTTTCGTCAAGGGTGACCGACACATGGCATCCACCGTAACGGGTCGCCGTTAAGCTATCGGGTCCGGTTTTGGATTCTATAACCCGCTAATAGCCCGGACCAATGAGGATTTTCCACGTGTAAAATTCTCATTGGCCGGAGGAAAGACGTGTTGGCTCACTGTTGGGACAGATGTCAATCATTCATTGGACAGGAGGCGCCTATGATATGTCGACACGTCGCACGGCCCAACAGAGGCCCATTCCAGTGAAAAGGCCTGCCCATCTGACTTGGTCAAAAGGTAACGGGCCGGCCCATGGAAAGCCTGTTAATGGCCTGTTCGTATATAGCCCATTTACGGCCCGCTAACTCATGACCCCTTACGTCCTATCGGAATTAAGCCTAGTAGCTTCATCTGGGCCGTCTAATATGATTCCAGCCCGTTGTAACTTCCGGCCCATGTATGGCCCATGATGTCTTTTGGCCCATACGAGGCCATTTGTAACTCTTGGCCCATTAACGGCCCGTGGTGAATCTGGACCGTGATGAAAAGTGTACCCCTTTATACCTATTAATGGCCCATTATTCCATTGGGACGTTTCCAGCCCGTGTTATCTTTCGGCCTTCTCAGGGCCCATTTATTCTTGGGCTCATTTCCAGCATTCGGTTATTTACAACCCGTCATTGTCCTTTTCTGCTTGTGGGCCAAATTCAGCCCGCGGTTACAATTGGCCCGTTCGCGGCCAGCTAATCCGTTGGGCCGTTTTCATAACGTCATTAAATACAACCGATTAGTGACAACTTGTTATTGTCGTCCCATGAACGGACAATTCCAAATCTAGCCCGTTTACGTCCCATAATGCAGTCTGTTATTGGCCCATGTTTGGCCTATCGATCATACGACACGTAGAAGGCCCATTGATGCTACGACCCGTAGAAGGCCCATTGATGCTACGACCCGTAGAAGGCCCATTCTTTCTACGGCCCTAAAAAGGCCCATTGTTTCTACGGCACGTAGGAGGCCCATGGTAACTATAGTAAATATGTAGGCCATGGTTATTGTGGCCTAGTTTTAAAAAATAGGTTATTGCGGCCACTAGCAAACCGCGAAAAAAGAACTGCACTGACTACAAGCAAAGAAATAAACAAGACAACAAGGAAATAAATAAGCAAGCAACTTACGCTAGGCTATCATGGCTATTACACATATTACATCCACAGGGCATCAAAGTTCGCCACCAGTGCATATATAGGGAACAAAGCAGCATATCATATACACTAGTTGTCAAACTTGGCGACCAGTGCAAATAAACGCCGACAGAACTGAAATCACTTCAGAAGAGCTCAAGAAATGATATCCTGGATACCCATAATGCTAGCAAGATGCTTAGCAAGCTTATTAACTTTCTCTTGTTTGGCGCTTAAATCCTCCAACACTTGCTGTTGCACCAGAAAGTATGCATCTGAATTCTGCAGGGACTTCCTCAGTCCTTCAGCTTATTGTCGCAGCACAGCTGACTGATGCCTTTCAGCTTGTAGCTGAGACTGAAGAAGCTGAAGTGATTCAGGCAGCGAGGTCGAAGAGCTTGTGCCAGCGGTACTGGCCAGTAACTCGAATACGACATCAACGCGGGACTGTGGGGTTTTCTCACTGTCCACAAGATCGTTTTTATCACCTTTCTTGGAGACCAACAGGGTTGTCTCACTATCTTGAACCTTATCTGCATTACTTTCTCTACCATTGCATAGTGGGGTGCTCTTCTCCAATATTCTGTTCGCATACTACAAGAGAAACAAGTAGACACATCACAGGTTTAGCATGTAGTATACCAAACTCATTTTGGTAAACCGGTTCAGTAGTAAGGTGGATAGGATAACAACATGAAACAAACATATATCTATGTACTATGGTCACTGTATTGTCCATATCATTCTAGTTTATGTTGCCAAATCAAGATAGAGAGACAATTCAACTCATATATTTTTAAGACACAACAGCATAGACAGAATATAAGTGTGAGAAACTACACAACATTGGCAACACTTGTAATGTGCATCACATGAGAACGTAACTATTTATACAACTCAAACTGAAATCAACATAGAGCAAGAAGTTAGAACAACAATCCAGTTAAAGAAATAGGTTTAAAACATACCTGTTATGCCATTGGAGTTTCAATTGGATCCTTCAAATTCAAAAGTAGTTATTATGAGTAAATACAGTGATGCAACAGCAAAGGAGTATGGACCATAGCTACAGAATCTGACCTGAGAACAGTTGCTCTTCTACTTTAAACGTGAAGTTTGGGTTCGCTGTGGTGGTCTTCGTGCTTTGGGCACTGCTGTTGCTTTACAAACTGCTCATGTGGGGGTACTCTGTGGTGGACATGGTGCTTTGTTAACTAGAAGTGGGTTACTATCCGCCGGGGTTGGGGTTAGATGGGTTGTAGCTGGTTCTCTGCCCAACGGTGTAGGTGTGCAATCTGGAAGAGTGTCGATTATGTGTGGTGGGGCATGTTTGTGGGCCAGTACAACCATGGTTATATCTGCATCAACGGTTAGCACTGTCTTTTGTGAAGAACGGGTTTTTGATCCCTTAGATACTGCCATCACCCCCTCCAATTCAAATGGCTGATAAACAAGAAAAGAAATTGAACGTACAGACATTGTATGATAGACAGATGTGGTAATTCACATATATGTTGTCTAACAAAATAGGATATCATAACACAATTTCACGTATATGATGCCTAACTAAACAGGATAGCATGACATAGTTTCATATATATGATGGATAACTTAACACGATATAATGGCATAATTCAACATATGATGAGTATCTAAACAGGATGACATGAAAAAACTATATGATGTCTTTCTAAAATAGGTTGGGATGAAACAATTCACATAAATGTTGTCTAAGTATACAGGATGGCATGATATAATTGACATAATTGATTCATATACTAAGCAGCTGGCACTCGCCTGTATGATCTCTAAACTAAGCAGATGGAATTCAATATTGTGCATATGATGTCTAAACTAAGCAATGCAAGACACCATATGCATGACATGAGAAATATAAACATTGCAACTTAGAGCATACACCTTAGGTGGGATATAGGACTGGTCATCTGTCTCTGAATCCTCCTCTGAGGAGCTCCCTGTAACCATTGAGATATATGCTTCAATAGTTACCATTGCCTGCTCTGAAGACCTTGTTTTCACTCCTGATTTTTCCGTAACTGGCTCAAATGGCTGATACACATGAAGAGTAGTTCAATATACACAGATTGTCGACAAATGAATACGTAATGAAAACAAAGATGGCATGAGATAATTCACATATATGATGCCTGGCTACATGGCGGTTTATAATTCACATATATGACAACTGGCTGAAAATATGGCATTGCATAATTCACATATCTGATATAGAAAGCAAACAGGAGGCATTCTCACAAATCATGTCTAATCTAAGCAGATGGCATGGCAATGCAAGACACCATATGCATGATATGAGCAATATAACCTTGCCAAGTTAGAGCATGCACCTCGGGGGGGGGGGGCGATACGATTGGTCATCTGTCTCTAAATCCTCCTCTGAGGAGCTATCTGTAACCAGCAAGAAATCTGCATCGATAGGTAGCACTGGCTGCTCCGAAGACCTTGTTTTCACTCCAGATTTTCCCATGACCGACTCACAAATGGCTGATGCATAGGAAGAGTAGATGAATGTATAAACATTTTTTAGAAATGGAATACATTATGAAAAAAAATATGGCATGATACAATTCACATATACGATGACTGATTAACAGGATGGCATTGCATGATTCACGTATATGATGCCTGGCTAAAGAAGATGGCATTGCATAATTGCCATATACTCCCACCGTTCCTAAATATTTGTCTTTTTTTAGAGATTTCAAATGGACTACTACATATGGATGTATATAGACATATTTTAGAGTGTAGATTCACTCGTTTTGCTCTGTATGTAGTCACTTGTTGAAATCTCTAAAAAGACAAATATTTAGGAATGGTGGCAGTATGGTATAGAAACCAAACAGGTGGCATTCACACAAAGCAAATCTAAACTAAGCTGATGACATATAAGATGAATAATGTAAGCAATGCGAGGTGCCATATGCATGATATGACCAACATCAGCATGCCAGGTTAGAGAAAACACCTCAGGTGGTAAATAGGAGTGGTCGGCTCCCTCTGAATCCCCATCTAAACAGTTATCTTCCTCTGGAATACAATCTGGAATGGCGAGAGGGGGGGCACTTCGGCCACCATGGAGTGACGTCTGCATGACATTGTATTCCCACGCAACGGTCTAATCTTTTTCTCTACATGTTTAGTATGTTTGTGTACAATAACTTACATGCATAATAAAAAATTAGTTAGATTTTGTAAGGCCTAAGGGGTGCATGCAGAAATCAAGACTGATGGTAGCAAACGAGTGGATAGATCCAAAACTAATGATAGCAGGTAGATTATAGCTTCAGTTTAAAAAGATAGTAGATAGATGAACTGGATACTGTTTGTTGCCCACCCAACATGAACAAAATAGAAGACCCCAGATGAACCAGATAGTAGACATATACTATTCGTTGCTGCCTCGATATGAGACCCACGGGTATTTTTAAACGCAAGTTTGAATGATAAAGTAGCAGGTAATAATAACCGATGTATAATGTAAGCAAACATGAAAGACTGCGACCTCTCTTCCGGAACTGTGTAGTCCTTAGGTTCATCTACTCAGTTGATGATGGTAATGCAGTTGGCATGGCTGCCGGCATCGGGGAAGATGATCTGGGGCGGCAAAAGAAAGTCTGCAAGGGGAATCTCTACTGTAGTGAACGCTATTGTCGATGGTGCACCTCAGGTGGGGTGGATGATGGCATGGCAGGGGCAGGACATAACACACATAGTTTTCTTTGACGCCTATCTAAAAATGAAGTAAATCTGTGAGGGCTCCTTAGAATTGGAGGATTCTATAAATACAGGGACAGGAAAAACACAGGAATAGGATAGGAATGCACGTGCAAAACAGAGCATTTGGAAACATAGGATTTCTGTGAACCTCGGTGTTTGGTTCACATGAATTGGAAGAACACAGGAATGGAGAAACATGGTCAAATTAAAGTCAAAACACGTGAAAATGGAAAAATAAGAATCTTATCATGACAATAATGCAATTAGTCTTGTTCTTCATGCATATTATTTGAAAAGGACGTCCAACTGGATATTAAAATTCCTACCATTTTCCTTTGAAAGAGACACCAAAGGAAAAAAAATCCTGCAGTTTTGCTTTGCTCCACTCCTAACCAAATGCACGAATGGTAGTACCATAGTAGTTCCATAGCAAAGGATCCCTGAGGGATCGACATGAATGCAGAGTAACAAAGTGATGCAACGAGTGTACAACCTCTTTGGCATAGCCTTGTCGACCTCAGCATCATTGGGTTGGACGTGGAGGATGGTGATGCTGGTGTGACTGTCGGAGGTGGGGAAGAAGATTAGAGGCCTTTGGAAATGACGCTGTCGGTGTACAAAAAGAGGGGTACACTTTTTGTACCCCTATAACTGTGCACGGGCAGTCTGAGCCACGGGCACCACCACACTAAGCAAGGCAAGGGAGGTGAGCCAAGGTGAGGCTGAAGCTCAGGAGAAGCAGAACGATGCCAAGACCAAGACCACAAAGAGCAAAGGGGATGAAGCGGACCCCCCGGCAAGATCCTTGCCGGGAGGCGGTTTTAGCAAACCCGGCAAGACCCTTGCCGTGGCAGCTCGCCCCACACCTACGGAGTGAGTCACCCTTGAGTCCACTGCCCCAATGGGGCAAGGATTCGGGAGACATCCCCATGGTGGCATGCAGATCATTGTGAAGACATTCAAGATCAGATACGCCCTTCAGAAGATGATGATCCTTGGCGGGATCCCAGCCAAGGAGGACCACAAGGCCCCCGGCAAGAGCCTTGCCGGGGATGACAGCAGGCGCCACGGCAAGACCCTTGCCGGGGCCCCGGCAAGGCCCTTGCCAAGAACACCCGTTGGGCCACCATCAGGACCACGCCAATCAAACCTCCACCGCCGTTCGCATGCAACTGCCGACCAAACCAGCTGGGCAGGCACCTGCGTGGCGACATGCAGATCTTCGTGGTGACCCACCACTGCACCACCTCAGCTGCCTGCCTGCCTACATGGCATCGCGGGCGCCGCTGGCCAGGGCCCGTGTCGACGCGAGAGGGAGCGGCGACGGACGAGACAGGGCTCTCCCCCGTCCCCGATAAAGCAAGGACACCTGGGCAAGACGCATTAAATGTGCCTTGTTATGTAATGCGAGGGATAACCTCACATCACTGTTCCCTTTCCACCTCCTGGTACTACTGTGGCAACCCCTTTCCAATAAAAGGAGGCCCGAGGCGACCAAGAGGAGGATTCGGCTTTTTGGAGCTCCTCACGCCCCATAGCTAGCTCAAGAACACAGATATACAATCCACCAAAGCAGGAGTAGGGATTTACGCATCCCCACGGCCCGAACTTGGATAAACGAACCGTGTGCTATCTGTTTGATCCGCTCTTCTCATGACCCCGCGCCCCGCAACCGTAGTAGGGATTCTTGTGATCCTATAGGTGTCGTTCCCACCGACATCTTTGGCGCTCCAGGTAGGGGGCGCAGTTGTGAGAATCGGCTCTAGCAGTTAGCCCGGCACTCCTTCATCTTCGTGACCCTTGAAGAAGAAAGGAGGCTAGAAGATCGACACTCGAGCGATCGCAAACAGAAGCTAAGTTGCACTAAACCCTTATTTGTGCTACCCTTCTTATTTGAGGTTATTCCCCCCGAAGATATTTGCTTTGTATAAGAAACCTGCACGCCAGGGGGCTCTACCACGATCGGCAACGCCCTTGCCTTGTTTCGAGTCCGCTCAACAGCTCAAGCGGCTGCGTCGAGAATGGCAGAGTAGCCTTCCGCGATCTGCAACATCCCCGATTCTGACTCGAGTCAAGCTCGACAGTTCGAGAGGCCACATTCAGAACGGAAAGGTGGCTCGTCCGGCAGCACGCGTACCCGGCTGGCCATGGGGATCCGTCCCCAAAATGTCGCTAGGGGCTTCCGCGCCGGCAAGCCTTCTCGATCGACGTAGGGCACGCATACAAAGAGGAATCGAACGGGGAAATAACATGCATGAAAATTAAGAGTGCTTCAAAGTTATATTACATCACATCATAGCTGCGGTTCTAACTAAAGATAAAATTTGTCTTGGTCGGGAACCCGCAGCGGCGAAGAAGAACGGGATGCCTAATCCCGGCGCTGGCCTTCCACCCTCTTGATTTCGTTGATGCAGTCGGTGATGGGCTTGATGCGCTCCTTGAGCACCGTGAGGTCAGCACCATCCGGCAAGCTCTTCATCGCGGCCGCGAAGTCAAGATCGGGATTCTAGTACGCCGTCTTGGTGAGGACCTTGGTCACGACCCTCCGGCAGAGTCGCCGGGCCTCCTCGGCCAGCGTGGCCGCCCTGTTGGAGTGAAGATACGCCAAGGCTCCAAGGACGCCCTCAAAGAACATGGTCAACTTGGTGTTGACGGTCCCGCTGCGCTCAGGGGCGTACCTCATGTGTGGCATCCCCATGGTGGCCAACTGCGAGGTGACCCTACCGGCGACCTCCTCCAGACGGCTGATCCATCTGTTCTCGTCCGCTACATAATCCTGGTGGGAGGCGGCCTCGTTCGCTCGCAGCTGCTTCTCCTCCTCCAGGCTCCTGGTTAAGGTCTCCTCCCGAGCCCTGCTCTCCGACAGCATCTTCTCAAGATCCTCCAGCTTCATCTTGAGGTCTCTGACGGAGTTTTGCGCTTCGGAGAGCTCCCCAGCCCTGCTGATGACCGCTCCTTGCGCCTCCACCAAGGTGCTGTTGAGCGTGCTCTTCTCGTTGGACAGCTTGAGGGCCTGCTCCTTCAGCTCGTCCTGCGCCACCTCCAACTCCCTTACCTTGCCGGCATGGGCCAGAGCCTGGGCATCGAGTGCCTCCTTGTGCCTCTGCTCCAGCTCGCGAGTCCGCCGCGCGACAAGGGCCTCGAGCTCCTCATCCTTGCCACGGAGCGCTGCGGCAAGCTTCACCTCACGCGCGGTGAGGTCCTCTTTCTAGGAATTCAAGGTGGCTTGATGCTGGTTCCGGGCGGCCTCGGCCGCGGCAGCCAAGTTCGCCGCCTTTTCCTGGGCCTTCTCGATGTCGGCCATCTTCATGGTGAGCTCCACATCGCGCTCGGCCAATTTCTCCTGAAAGGCCCTCTGCTCCTCGCGAGCCTGGTGGAACCAGGTCTGTGTCTCGGCAACGCGCGCCTTGAAGTCCACCTCCGCGTTGTCCACCGTTGCCATCCTGGACTTGACCTTGTCCAGGCGAGCACGGTAGAGCACTTGGAGCTTCTGGAAATTGGCCCCCATGGCATGGAAAAGCTGCTCTTCTGGAGAACTGTCGCCACCAACGCCCGGCTCATCAACCACCTCGAGCCCGGTGGCGGCAAGCACCTCGCCGTCGGAAACTTCCCCTTCGGCGGGCGCCCGGCTTGACGCCCCTGGGAGGTGGACGAAGAGATCGTCGCCCACCTTCAGATACCTGCCAGGGCCCGAGGTTGAGGAGGAGGGAGGTTGGTCCCCACCACCTCTTCCTCGGCGGAGGCCTTGCCGGCCCCATCGGCAGGTCCACCGCTGGCACCCTCGGTAGAAGCCTCGCCGCTCTCCTTGGCGGCCCCCGCCACGGTGTCCTCGGCAGCATCCTTGGCGGCCTCCTCAGCAATGTTCCCAGCAATGGTATCCACGTCATCCATACCTGTTGAAGGAGGGCCTGGGCAGCAACGGGAGCAATGAAGCCAAGAAAAGAATAAGGGAAAACAGAGATGAAGGATAGGCGACTCACCAGTGCCAGGCTGTGAAGCAGAAGTCCCCTCTCCGCCAGCATTTGGCGCCGTGGCAGAGCCACCAGCACCCAAGTTCCCCTCTTCCTCCATGGGTGTGGGCTCCGTGCCTGATGCCCTTGCCGGGGACGCCCCCCGCGGCGGCGTAGTCGATGGGGGTGGTGTGTTAGGAGTAGTCCTCTGTGGCTCCTCCTGCTGCCGCTTCCCTCTTGCAAACCCGGCAAGGTCAGCATCATAGCATCGAGCACCTACCACGTGTCGAGTAAGAAGAGGGTGACGAACTTACACTGGGGGCTGCGCCGGGGGCTGCTGTCCGGGCTGCTCAGCACCACCAGTGGTGTCTTTGAAGCCCCAGCCTGGGGCTGGCTGCTCGCCGAGGTCCTCGCCCTCTTCGCCCTCTGGGCCAATGTCTCTGTCTCCCTACGGAAGCGAAAATGGATGAAGCGACCCAATTCAAGGAAATGGAAATGACAGTAAGGAACGGAGAACTTACTCGTCATCCGTCTCCTCCTCTTCCACCAGTTTCCTTTTCCCCTCCAGGCTGAGAGGCCCGAGATCAAAAGGGAGCTCCGCATCATCATCCGAGTCGACGCCTGCCGGAGGAGGTGAAGGAGGCAGCGGGGTTTGTGCGCGCCCGGATGAGGAAGGGGCTATTGTCTTCTTCTTCTCAGCGGCCTTCGTCAGCCTCTTGGCTGTCGTGGCCCTCGTGTGGCGCCCAGACCCCTCCAAGGTCAATTGAGGCCGCGCAGCCCTGCCGGGCCAGACTGGCTCACCGAAGCCAGCTTGCCGCGGGACTCGCCCTCTTCCCCTGGTTGGCCTCGAGCCCGCCGCCACGTCCTCCTCCTCCCCCGACGACTCGTCGACCGCGTCTTCGACGAGCGGAGATCCAGTGTTGGTGCTGCCGACCTCCCCGGAGGCCGCCGCCAACCGGGAGAGCTCCTCTTCCTCCGCCACCGTTGCGGCCGTGTCCTCCACGCCCCCGGTGCTGCCGGCCTCCATGGCAAGCTGTGCCTCCCTCGCCCTAGTGGTGATGTAGTCCAGCTCTGCCTGGGTGGTGTCCATGATAAGCCACCGCTCGGCGTCGGCATTGACGTACACCTCAATCAGGGTGTCGAAGAATTGCTGCACATCCTAGACCTTCGGCTCCTTCCAGCTCGGGACAGGGCCGTGCGCATTACAGTCCGGCATCATGGCGATGATCTCGGACCGACGCGAATTGTTGCATAACGGGACCACCCCCGCTGGCAGCTTGAAAAATGGCCCCTTGAGGGGCTTGCCAACCTTTGCGGCAGCCCTCGCAGCCTTGCCCGTCCGCTCGACCTCGCCATCGCGACACACATGAAGCTGGAAAAGCCGCTAGCAGAAGTGGGCATGCGCCAGAACTGTGAAGTTGTGATCGAGGCCGGGGCGGAGTCGCATAATGTCAGCCGGGTTCGTGAAGAGCCAAGCTAGCCTCCCCTTGCTGTGCAACGGGGCGCTCCGGCGGCGAATGAAGTCCACCCCGATCATCTGAAGGGTGAGTCCGGCCTAGGTGAGCCGGAGAATCCTGGTGGTGGCGACGGTGAGCCTCCCATCGGCGGCGTCGACATCGCTCCAATCGCTGCCGCGGACCGGCGGCACTCGCCGGACCTTGCAGAATTCCGGCAGGTTTTCATCTTCAATCCAGCACCACCGGCCATGCCATTCCTCCCACCTCTCCTTCACGGCACCGTCCAGGTACGCCCCCTTGGATCTTGGGATCCAGGTGACGCAACCGGAGACGGCTCCTCCTGGCTAGATTCGAGGGAAGAAGCTATGGCGGAAGAGCGCCGTGTTGGGCTGCACCCCAGCAAAGCCTTCACAAAGATGCGCGAAGAAAGCCATGCACGCCACCGCATTCGGAGTAAAATCCAAGAGGCGAAAGCCGAAGGTGCGCATAACATCGCAGAAGAAATCGGAGAAAGGAGGGCATAACCCGCAAGAAAAGTAATCAACGAAGAAGGGGTACCAATTTGAGGCAGGATCAGCGCAAGCAGCAGGAATGATGCGCGTCGCTGGGTGTCCCGAATCCTCTCCCCCCGTCTTCAGTCCCCATAGGGGCTTGAAGGAGGCCCGGAGCTCTTGAACATCAACCATCAAGGGGAAGAAGAAGGCGGACTTCGTCCGGTCCCCCGACAGCGCGCTCTCCGGCGGCTCCATCGTCCCAGCGCCCTTAGCCACCCCCTTGCCCTTGGCGAATTTGGCAACCATGGCGACCAAGAAGTTCAGAGGGCTGAGGAAGGGGAATGGCAAAGCAGCGGCGGTGGGCGACAGCGAAATCTTAGGAAGGAAGGAAGAAAGGGAACGGCGGCTCTGAGATCGAAAAAGGCACGAGGGAAGAGGAGAAATTGAGCAGCGCGCCCACGGTTATTCCTCCTTATGGGGGAAAAACGCGGGCCGCCTCCTTTCACATTAACTGTAATGTGACGCATGCCCGCGGGAAGCAACCGCATACATGCCACCCACGTCACACACGCCTCCCCATGCCGCGCCACGCGCCGGAAGCATGTGAAGCACAGCGCAGGAAGAGACTTGCCACGGTAAAAACCGCCCCTCCTGCCCGCGCACCGTTTTTGGGCCTAGCCCAACGACGCGATTGCGCTTACGTGTGGCCCAGGCCCGGGGGCTCCTGTCGGTGTACAAAAAGAGGGGTCCGCTTTTTGTACCCCTATAACTGTGCATGGGCAGTCTGAGCCACGGGCACCACCACACTGAGCAAGGTAAGGGAGGTGAGCCAAGGTGAGGCCGAAGCTCAGGAGAAGCAGAACAACGCCAAGACCAAGACCACAAAGAGCAAAGGGGACGAAGCGGACCCCCTGGCAAGATCCTTGCCGGGAGGCGGTTTTAGCAAACCCGGCAAGACCCTTGCCATGGCAGCTCGCCCCACACCTACGGAGTGAGTCACCATTGAGTCCACTGCCCCCATGGGGCAAGGATTCAGGAGACATCCCCGTGGTGGCATGCAGATCTTTGTGAAGACATTCAAGATCAGATACGCCCTTCAGAAGATGATGATCCTTGGCGGGATCCCAGCCAAGGAGGACCACAATGCCCCCGGCAAGAGCCTTGCCGAGGATGACAGCACGCGCCATGGCAAGACCCTTGCCGGGGCCCCGGCAAGGCCCTTGCCAAGAACACCCATTGGGCCACCATCAGGCCCACGCCAGTCAAACCTCCACCGCCGTTCGCATGCAGCTGCCGACCAAACCAGCTGGGCAGGCACCTGCGTGGCGGCATGCAGATCTTCATGGAGACCCACCACTGCGCCACCTCAGCTGCCTGCCTGCCTACATGGCACCGCGGGTGCCGCTGGCTAGGGCGCGTGTCGACGCGAGAGGGAGCGGCGACGGATGAGACAGGGCTCTCCCCCGTCCCCGATAAAGCAAGGACACCTGGGCAAGACGCATTAAATGCGCCTTGTCATGTAAAGTGAGGGATAACCTCACATCACTGTTCCCTTTTCACCTTCTGGTACTACTGTGGCAACCCTTTTCCTATAAAAGGAGGCCCGAGGCGACCAGGAGGAGGAGTAGGCTTTTTGGAGCTCCTCACACCCCATAGCTAGCTCAAGAACACAGATATACAATCCACCAAAGCAGGAGTAGGGTTTTACGCATCCCCGCGGCCCGAAACTGGATAAATGAACCGTGTGCTATCTGTTTGATCCGCTCTTCTCACGATCCCGCGCCCCGCAACCATAGTAGGGATTCTTGTGATCCCATAGGTGTCGTTCCCACCGACAGACGCCGAGGGTACTGCTCTGCTGTGCTGGATGGTTCCGTTGTTGGAGCAGCTCCGGTGAGGTGTACGGCAGCGTGGCTGAAGCAGGACAAGACAAACAACGTTAATCTGAAGTGGGACTCTAATATCATCTGCAATAGATGATGTAAAATACATCAGCAAAAAGTGCTAGATGTAAAACACATCAGATGCGCCACGGCCGCTCCGACAGATGTTGTAAATAATGTTTACTCTGAACTTAACCGAAGAAACTGAACTTTACAGTCAAAACTGAATTTTACTGTCGAAACTGGTTGGACTAGTAGAAGAGCATTGCAATAGATGTTTAGGGTGTTCGAGCACTAGTAGCAGAGAAGCGGTGATCTAAATCAGCGAACGCTCGCGCAGGGAACTCTCACGACCGGGTTTTCCAGACATAAATTTCCAGAAAAGACCGTCGTGCTCATCAGCCCCAGGATTACTGTTAGCTGATGAAGCTCCACTTGATACAGAAATTCCAAGCAAAATACAACATATGTAGTACAAGACCATTCTGGCCGGTGAGTACAAACAATTGGGTTTCTAGTGGTCGATGGCGGAAGCGGTTTGTGAGACATCAGTGACTATGGGACTCCATTTCCCACGGGAACAGCTGACCAGGTTAACTCCTATCTTCGCGAGGCTGCTATCACCGTTGCTTAGTTTCCGGGGCTGTCATCGCCACGCTCCTCTCCAAGCAAGCAATCTGGCCAAGACAATAGCCAGGGACAAGCCAGTGAGTACTTTGAATGTACTCGCAAACATTAAGAACACGGGTATAATATAATTGATAATCATGCACTGAAATATTCTATGATCACATCGTCAGTCATACATAAAACATCTTTTATGCATGCAAGCAGGTTATTTTCATGCAACATGAATAAGCAGTAATAGAGTGGGAATAAAATGCCGCAGTCGGGCGTCTGAGCGACACCACATAAAGGGCTTTAAAAGAAATGCCACAGTCGGGCGTCTGAGCGACACCCGGGCGTCTGAGCGACACCACATAAAGGGCTTTAAAAGAAATGCCACAGTCGGGCGTCTGAGCGACACCACATAAAGGGCTTAAAAGAAATGCCACAGTCGGGCGTGCTGAGCAACACCACATAAAGGGCTTTAAAAAATGCCACAGTCGGGCGTCTGAGCGACACCACATAAAGGGCTTTAAAAGAAATGCCACAGTCGGGCGTCTGAGCGACACCACATAAAGGGCTTTAAAAGAAATGCCACAGTCGGGCGTCTGGGCGACACCACATAAAGGGCTTTAAATAAATAATCACAATGAATATCCAGGAGGTAGAACCGTCCCAGGGATACTCGATAATACAGATAATGCAACGGGTTAGTCCATCACAAAATAATAATCATGGTCCTCACAAGTAACCAGTCAGGTATCCAAGTTTGGTTTAACAATATCTCCTCCGAAGACCGACACTAAGACCAACACTTGACCCATCCCAGACTGTAATCCTTAACCATGGACACGGCTATTCGAATAGGTTTAATCTCTGCAGAGGGTGTACTCTTTACCCACGAGTAACGGATTCCTTTAGTCCATCGGGACTAATTCCGTCTACGGCCTTTTAGTTGAAAACACGCCTAACTTGCACACACCAGCTTAACTCATCGGTGTCTGGAATCACCCACGACACTTGTTAAGCAAAACTCTAAGTGGGGAGGCTACAACCTCGCGTAGCATGGGATCAAATTTATATCGCGCGCTCTAAGGGGTGGCCTCCCCTCTCGGTCCCAACCGAAAACACCCATGCCCCCGGACCAGGTGGCATGCCTACCGGCTACAACCGATATCTTCCACCATGGCCTCTCTGTACGGTGTGTGCTTGAAAGGGGTTGACGACTTACTGAACCATACCCTACCTGCGGCAGGGACAAGTGGTAGTACATAGCAAGTATGGGGGTTACTGGAAACAAGACTCGGTCTACGGTCGACTCAGGAGGTTTATAAGTTCCCTGCATGACATGTAAACAATATATTTCAATCAACAAAATCACCACTCAATATACCTTACCATGCCATACCGGACATAACCGTCCCGACGGGGACCGGCGACAAGCTCACTCCTACCCAAGGCAGAGGCTTTCGATTCCGTTGGGGCTCTCCAAAATTTTTGAAAGCTTCCTTCTCTCCCAAAAATCCTATTTCCAAAAATATGCAAATAACACATATTTCAAAAACAGTACAAAAAAGTTGTTTGGAAAATTTTCAAATAAATCTTAAAATAAACTAGACAATATTTGAGAGATGTAGGAAAAAGAATTAATTCATTTGGAGTTATATTTAAAAAGTTATAGGCAGTCAAAGTTGTGGTCAAAATCTGTTTTTAATAAAATCAGGAAAAAGAAAACGTTTCAAAAGAGATTACGTTTCGTACAGAGAAGACGTATTTCGCGTTACGCCTCCACTTACTCCAGCGTGGACGGCGCGTGGGTCACTGACAGTGGGCCCGCCTGGCCCACCGGTCAGGTTTGACCAGCTCTCCCTCCTCTTTCTCTGTCCCGAGCGGAGGCGGAGCTCCGGCGATCGCCGCCGGCGATTGGCGGCTCCGTTCGAGAAACCGAAGCCATCCACGGGCTCAGGGGGTCGAGGCGGTCCCGCCGGTGGGTGTTACGGTCTCGGGGGTGGACGGGGTCGTCGGCGGTGAGTCTCGCGGCGGAGGGAGCTTCGGGAGCAGAGTGTATTGGGGCTACGGTGGTTCCTCGATCAAAATCGAGTAGGGGGATGGGTTCACGGAGGGAAGGGGGAGTTCTTGGTGGAGAGAACGGAGAGTGGGAGGCCCTGGTGGTGCCGATTGGCCGGGGCAGTGGCGGCGGGGAGTTGCCGGAGATGAGGAAGGAGACCTCCCCCGGGTCGATGCGAGCTAGGGGAGTGCCATTGGGGTGGCCTGAGGTTGCCTGCGTGCTCGGGGAAGCTCGGGGTCTCCTTTTATAGCTCGTCGAGGTCGGTTCCGCGGCGGTGGATGAGGATGCCGGCGAACCGCCTCTCTGTAGCTTGCAGGGCAACATGGCGTGGCTGGGGATGACGGCAGGGGCTAGCGGACGAGTGGGCACTGCTCCAGGGGCGAGCTGGCGAGCGGGAGTGGCTTTGGCGGCGCCGACCGTGGCAGAAGCGCGCTGCGGACGCCGGTGTGCTGCCAAAAGCTCTATTGGCGCCGCTGTAGGCTGCCAGGGCGGCTTGGCGCGTTGCTCTGAGGGGGATAGCGAGTGGCGTGCCGCTGCAGAGCGGGCCATAACCAGGGGGGCCAGCGTGTCGGCTCGGGCGCGGGTCGTGCAATATACGCGCGCTCTGGGCGCGTCCCGTGCACGCACTGAATGTGCTCGACGAAATGCTAAAGCATGCTAGAGGTCGCGGTTGAGGCTGGGTAAAACCAGGGGGGCCAGCGTGTCGGCTCGGGCGCGGGTCGTGCAATATACGCGCTCTGGGCGCGTCCCGTGCACGCACTGAATGTGCTCGACGAAATGCTAAAGCATGCTAGAGGTCGCGGTTGAGGCTGGGTAGAAACAGGGCTAGGTTAGGGTTAGTTAGAGGGTGAATGGACATGGTGGTTAGGTCAGGAGACTGAGTTCACAATGTAAACTTGAATCCATGCCAAATCTGGCTATGCACACAGGGTGTTTGACAAAATGCCACAGGCACCTAGGCTCTTCTTGGGGTGGCCAAATTCTCCAGATCAGGGTCTCCTTAGATGCAAGAGAGAGTGGTGAGGTTAGTTTGTGAAAAGCACAAACTTGTTAGTGCAAGTTTTGCAAAACTACAATTCTGGACAGGAAATAAATGACATTATTTCATGAACCAAAAATATGCCAATGGGTGCATGCTCCTGGACTTAGGGGTTTGGTAGGGCTGTCTACAAGTGGGAGAAAGCACAAGATCTTTGGAGCAAAATTAAATAGGGTTGCAGTAGAAATCACAAGGCTGGACCAGAATGGAAAAGAGGTTGATTCACTCAAAATTTTCAAAGAACAGCACTAGGTTTTTGCATAAAGTTGAATCATATGCTACTACCAATATCCCATAATTTTGTTGGAGGCTAGAAAGAATTATTTAAATGGGTTGTAGTGCAAAATGCACTATGGACCAGAGAAGAAAAATTGAGTGTAGAGCTCAAAATATTTCATGAATAATAGATATTTTTGTACAAAAGTGATTTAAAAACATCACATGACATCTCCAAATTTTTGTTGGAATTTTAGGTGAATTTATCAAATGGGTGTAGTTCAAATATGTCCATTTAACCTTGAAAAACCATTTTCAAGAAAGTAAAGATCAAGCAACTTAATTATTTAATTAGTTATATTAAATAAGGGAAAGTTTCTCTTGACAGATTAAATATGTCCAATGACATATTTGAAAAGTTTTCTCTTTGGGAAAAACTCATCATAACAGGGAAGGAAATGATTTAAAAATCAAAATGGAGCTGAGAAATTCAAAGTTTTAATTCCTGGCAAAATTTTTAATTCATTAAAACAAGGCCAAAATTTTGGGGTGTCAGCGCGAACAAGAGCAAGAGCGGAGCATCAGTGCGACTGACAGCAATATCAGAGCAGAGCAGTAGCACGAATGAAAGCAAGAGCAGTGCAGCAGCGCGACCGACAGCAAGAATAGAGCCGCAACGCGAGCGAGAGCCGGAGCAGCAGAAGCAGCAACGCGAGCGAGCGAGAGCCAGAGTAGCTGCAGCTAGTGCTAGTGTGGAAGTTGCCGCCAAGGAAGCAACGACATGGGGGAGAGACACTGTGGATGAAGGGGCCGGCGACGGCACCATCGATGGAGACCCGCCATGGCTGCTCGGTATCGAGCACTAGCAGCCCCGTGAGATCGAATAAAAGAAAAAATGCAGCAGTGAGTGCAGAACCTCCTTGGTGGCACCGATTGGTGAGGGTGTTGCGGTTCCAGTGGGGCAGGTCAAGACGGCGATGTGGGGATGGAGGTGGCACGATAGACGAGGTGAACGTCGGGGCACCTCCTTGGAGGTGGAGGACGGGGCGACTGATCCGGCGGGACGACAAGATCGATGACAGATCCTCATCCGGTGTGGTGGATGAGGGACGGTGAGCTGTTGCGGTGGACGACGTCGTCGGGGAAGAGTCTCCGGCTGGGCGACGGTCGGGAGGCCGACCGAGGAGCATGGGGTTTCGTGGGTTTTGGTGGCCTCGATGTATGAATGGGGGGGCAAAGGGGAAGGTAGAGGGATCCATGGCTTTGGGACGCGTTTGTCCAAAATGTACGGTAAGTTACCAGCGTACCCCCACCAGTTTTGACACCGCGACGTCGAACCGACATTTCCGGCTGAGGGGTAGAAGGGGGATTTCGTGTGTCTAGGCTGCGGGGCCGATTTTGGATGAGGAGGGAGTTTTCACGCTTGTCAAAATTTTAGGATAACAAGGCACAGCGCGGGTTGAAGAGGTGGGAGTTTCAAAGTAGATGAGACAAAAGATACTCGAGCTTGAAAATTTCAGGATAACAAGGCGTGGATTCCTTATTCGGCAAAAGAAACTTAACGTGTACAAAAAACAATTCATACAAGACAAAAGAGAGTCATGTCCCCCTTTACTATATTGCTATAAATGTCATTGAAAAAACTACAAGAAAATGTAAAAAAATCGGGAGAAGAAGATTACCCTATACAGTACCAAATCGATTCGCACTTCCCTCAACAACAATAAAAAACAAATCAATTCCCACCAAAAGAAAGAGTCATGTACCTTTTTATATGATTACAAATGCCAGGATCTCGAATTTCAATTTTTGAATCCACATTATGTTGAATTTGAATATATCGTTTGGTGACCTTGCGGTTTATAATGGATGTAGTCCTACATTTTGATCTTCCATCATATATGAACATTTTACTCCACCCTATGAACATATATATGGTTGTCTACCATATGGACTAAATTTGAATCAATTTTCCTTATTTGAATATGATTGTTGCCAAGTTATACAATCATTTAAATATTACCTTGATAACAAAAAACATGCATATAGCAGTAATCATATTTCACTATAAACTACATGTGAAATACGATCTCCAATTCAAATATTTGTATCCATTTTTTGTTGAATTCAAAGCAGAGTGCATTGGTCTAGGTGGCGAGATGTTCCAGATAATCTAAACCCTACTTTCGTATGTCTATAATTCTTGGCTGAATTGGGACAAGTTTTGGTATAAGCTTCTTGAAAAACCGTAGATTCTCTCAACAAGCCTCGTGGTTCCGAGAGGGAATGTGTCACCTTTGTGTGCGAAACGATATACACTGCCTCCCCCCAGATTTTCTTTACAGAGGCAACATAGAACTATATGAGTGCCCTGTTAAATTTTGGAATTATTCCGGGTTCGTTTGGCATTTTTATACATTAATTGAGTTTCTGGACATTTAATGTGCATAATCCAAATTTGAACTGCAAGCACATGCTCCAGTGCACCAAAGTTGGTTGAAAAATCACATGTGTCCTTGGGTAAATTTCTAGGTCCCATGCAAGAAATGGTAATGAAATTCAAACATCTAGGCGTCGTGACTCGGCCGAGAACATCGAGAAACTTGGTTTTTAAATTCATGCAAATTCAAAACTCGCCTGGAAATCATGAAACTTGGCATGCTATCATGTCATGGCACTAACATGCTGTCCTAAAAAATTGGGCATATTTGGAACAAGTTTTGGTATAAGCTTCTTGCAACCGGAGCTTCTCTCAAGAAGGCTCGTGGTTCTGAGAGGGAATGTGCCACCTTTGAGTGTGAAATGATATAAGCTGCCCCCACTTGAGTTTCTTTACAGAGGTAACATCGAACTACATGAGTGCTCTATTAAAGTTTGGAATTATTCCGGGTTCGTTTGGCCTTTCTATACATTAATTGAGTTTCTGGTCATTTAATGTGCATAATTCAAATTTGAACTACAAGCACATGCTCCCGTGCACCAAAGTTGGTTGAAAAATCACATGTGTGTCCTCGAGTGAATTTCTAGGTCCCATGCAAGAAATGGGAATGAAATTCAAACACCTGGGCATCGTGGCTCGGCCGAGAACATTGAGAAACTTGGTTTTAAAATTCTTGTAAATCCAAAACACGCCTGGAAATCATGAAACTTGGCATGGTGTCATGTCATGGTACTACCATGCCGTGGTAAAAAATTGGCCGAATAGGAACAAATTTTGGTATAAGCTTCTTGCAAACCGGAGCTTCTCTCAAGAAGGCTCATGGTTCCGAGAGGGAACGTGTCACCTTTGAGTGCGAAACAATATACGCTGCCCCCCTTGAGTTTCTTTACAGAGGCAACATAGAACTACATGAGTGCCCTATTAATTTTGGAATTATACCGGGTTTGTTTGACCTTTTTATACATTAATTGATTTTTTGGTCATTTAATGTGCATAATTCAAATTTGAACTACAAGCACATGCTCCTGTGCACCAAAGTTGGTTGAAAAATCACATGTGTGTCCTCGGGTGAATTTCTAGGTCTCGTGCAAGAAATGGGAATGAAATTCAAACATCTGGGCATCATGGCTCGACCGAGAACATTGAGAAACTTGGTTTTAAAATTATTTTAAATCCAAAACACGCCTGAAAATCATGAAACTTGGCATAGTGTCATGTCATGGTACTACCATGTTGTGGTAAAAAATTGGCCGAATAGGAACAAGTTTTGGTATAAGCTTCTTGCAAACCGGAGCTTCTCTCAAGAAGGTTCGTGGTTTTGAGAGGGAACGTGTCACCTTTGTGTGCATAATTCAAATTTGAAATACAAGCACATGCTCTAGTGCACCAAAGCTGGTTGAAAAATCACATGTGTGTCCTCGGGTAAATTTCTAGGTCCCATGCAAGAAATGGGATTGAAATTCAAACATCCGGGCGACGTGGCTCGGCTGGGAACATTTAGAAACTTGGTTTTTTAATTCTTGTAAATCCAAAACACGCATGAAAATCATGAAACTTGGCTTGGTGTCATGACATGGCACCAACATGCTGTGGTAATTTTGCTGTCCGATTTGCGAAGGCGCACACATTAACAATCAGCAAACTCATTTTGGAACAAGTGTTGTCACGTTACAATCAGAAACACATGTATTATTGAAACCGTGGGCGTTCTATTTACCATCTACGTGCCGCCACGTGTCCCCTTTTTTATTAGCTAGGAGGTGCCGTGCAGGGTAGCTATTTGAGTACGGGAGGCGTGCGATCAGACCCCTCCACGTGCTTATCGGGTGGAGATCCCATTGACCTCCATCTGCCATCCACCTCTCTCCCAAGGTCTCCATTAATGGTGCCCTAGCCTCTGTTTAATGGCGTGGCTATGTCTCACTCGACTGAGATTTAAGATAGAAAAAAGAAAATTTGAAAAGAAAATTTTGCACGGATCTTGATGTAAGATCCGACAGACCTATATAGCATCTACTACGACTTATAGCAAGACTGATGAATATATATAAGGACGACGAGAGTGGATAATAATTGTCTTACATAATTAGGAAGGTAATTAAAAAAGCCACATGTGGCTACGCCCGAAATACACAAGGGCAAAATAAGAAGGAAGACGCATACACCGATCCGGCTCGCTGATCTCTACTTTCTTTATGCGCTCCAGGTCACGGAGACTAGTTCTCGCGGCGAGCGGCGATGATCTCTTTCATCAGTTTCATGTCCTTAATATGCTGCTTGGCAGCATCCCCGGATTCCTCCACCACCCTGTTGCGCTCGATGCGGAGCATGGCATTCTCATCCATAAGTTTCTTGACGATGACTCCCGTCCTCTGCAACAAGGCAGCGGTCTCCTCCGCCTGCTTCGCCCGTCCGACGATCTTCGCCCTCGGCAGGTCACGCTCAGCCCTGAGCTTCGCATTGCCCTCCATTAGTTGCCAGATGACACCGGTAGCCTTGTCCTACAACCTCGCCCAGCCGGAGATCTGATCCCTCTGGCTATGGACGATCGCATGCATGCATGTCTAAGAGTCCTTGCCTGCCCGCGAGAAATTTTCCTAGGCCGCCACGGCGTGGTGGGACCTACGTGTTGTTTTGGCGGCACGGAGGGACATCTCTGCTGCTTCCGCGGCGTGGTCGGACCAGTCTGCTACATCAACGGCATGGCGGGACCTCCGTGCTGCTTCGGCGGCACGGCGGGACCTCTGTGCTGCTACTGCTGCGCGGCTGGACATGTCGGCTGCTTTCACGGCGAGGCGGGACATCTCTCGTGCTTCCTCTTGCATGCTCGCCTCTCCCTAGTGGAAACCTCTCGACCCAGAACTCACGCTCACCATGGCAGGCGCAAGGGAATGATGCTGAATGACTTGATTGTTTTTTGTGGATGAGGAGTTGAGGAGGAATGTGCCGTCATCTTGGCATAGTAGTATTTATAACCGAGTACTACTAATACGCTCCTAAGTGGGAAACCGTTTAGGTTGTGATCGATGTGAATAGGTTTGCAATTAAATATAGCGTGGTAGTAGTAATTTGGAATGTGACAAGATGCAAGCTCAAAATTTATTGACGGTTCTAGTTTCGAAGTGCTGCACTATCCCTAGATGGCGTAAAGTGGGCATGTGTTCTCGGCTATGGTGTAGCATATGCCATGGTACTTCTTTTTCTGCTGCTGTGTACGTGCAATAACTGGCACCATCAGATACATATCTTACGGTTAATGGGGTGTTCGACAAGAATAGCCTCGTGGCGAGCTATAGACTAGTGTTTTTTCACACGATTACATCGACACATATCATCTCCCTCCCTCTTTCCCACGCACACACCTATATCTCGGGACTTCTCGCACGCACCATCTCAAGCTCCCTAGGTCAATGCCACCCACATACACTTGTACTCTGAGTTTAGCCCTCCGTCCCGAATTACTTGTCGCAGGTATGGATGTATCTAGATGTATTTTAGTTCTAGATACACCCATTTCTACGACGAGTAATTTGCGACGGGTAATTTGGGAGTACGTTATACAGGAAGAGAAGAGGTGCACACACGCACTCGTCCTCTCTCATACATGCATTTGTAGCTATGAATTGTAGTGTTCTCAACCATCCGATTGGCTCTATCATAGGTTTCAAGTTGCTCCTTGGCCTTGAGATTGAGAAGTTTAAAACACGGAGGCTAAGCCAGAGGCGTGAGGTTTTGGTTAATGTGCGGGCCGCACATGACACCAATACGACATGAGCTTTGTCTGTGTGGTGCGCGGTTGGGTGGGTTGTCCAAGTATAGACACAACCAGGCCCTCCTTGGTAGCTGCGCCTCGACTTATTATGCGCAGAGAAATTAGGATCGGAGGGAGTGCTACTAGTAGTACTACTTTGATGTGTCACGTCAACTCGCACAAGTATGCAACACTTCCTGAACAAACAAGCATATAAGCTGTTAGAGCATCTCCAATAGCATGTGTATATTTGGATGTCTATATATTCATATAGACAATGGTCTAAAAGATTCCCTCATATACACGTCTAGTTTTGCATCAGAACGTGTATATACAGGGACCATGATAGGTGGGCCGTCGCTGGGGAGAGCAAAAAATCATGGTTGCAGCTGAGTTTAGACGACACCTTCATATTGTCCAGGCGTGGACTTTGTCGAGGCCGATCTAGAGGATGTATATATTTGGACGACCATATAGAAAAGCTGTTGGATGCTTGGTTTGGGCTCACGTCGTGGAAAACGAGTATAGACATCCATATAGACAAGCTATTGGAGATGCTCTTATACTTCATACCCAAAGGATCTTCATATCCAACAGACATGAAATATCCATGCGACTTTTGTAAATTACTTTAACTGCTGATCTGATGTCGAAGTAATTCCTGCATCGCCACCAAAACCCACCATCTCTTAAGCTAAAGTAGACCGAGCTAACCCCTATATTAGCATATTACTAAGATAAACAGAAGGCACTATAGAATCATTTAGGACGTGAGCTTGTCAATCTAAATGTGGAGGGACGCCAGCTTAGCCCCGGCCAGCAGCTTGGGCGGAACTGTGAAGAAGGTCAGCTCCTGCACGGCGGCGTCGCCGGGATCCTTGCTGCTTGTCACCTCCATTTCCACCTTGATGGCGTCGGTCCTGCCTTTGGGCTCCCGCGACGGGCCGTTCGCCCACAGCTTGGCCACGTAGTGCGGTAGTGGAGACGCCCCCACTCTAATGTAGACGACTGATACAACGATAGGCGCGCTGATGTCGAGCATGCCGCCAACCAAGAAAAACGCGTGGCCATCCTCCTCCGCGAATAGCAAGAGTCGTGGCTCCGACAGTGGCACTTGCAGCTGGAGTGCCTTGTAGTACTGGATCCTATGCACGGGCATGGGATGCACGGTGCTGATGTGGTGGGAGAGCGCCGGCGGCCGGCCTTCGTAGACGCAAACGGGCATGGGGCATTTGCAGGGCGCGAGCGGACACACGCTCTAGTGATCGGCGAGCTTGTGGTAAGTGACGTAGAGCCCACAACCTTCGTCCTGGCACTCCACCCTCACTGAGGAGAGGACGACATCCACCACCGTGTTCCGCACGTCGAAGACACCACCGCGCTCGCACTTCTAGCACTGTCGCTGGTTCCTGGGGTGCTCAATGCAGTAGTCCGCGGAGGCTAGATGCCCTCCCTCGCACTACACAAATCAATCGAACAACACATCAATAAAGAAACCTGCACCTTGCTCGATCAGCCGAACGGACGAGGTGTATTTGAACCTCATACACTGGAGGCTTCAAGGGGCGGAGGCACAAGGGGCAGTGGAGCAAGCTGAGGTCCATCGAGACCACAAAGAGCTCCATCGTCGGGTCCTGTTCTGTCTGCATGATCTCGCCCTCCTCGTGCACAACCATCTCCCGCTTTACTAGGGCCGGGGAATTACAAAGCTTTACCGTCACATAATATTCATACTACTTCAAGGTGCATTAAATCAACACATGCAAGTATCAAAAGGAGAGTCACGGCATGCATCGGTAAACACAAATTATTGAAATATATCGAGTGTAGTTCTTTGATGTGTCATGTCAACTCGTACAAGACCGAGAAGTTTGATTACTACAATGCCCTCTCCCTCACGGACTGAGCTCCGGTGGCTGCACCAGCCTTTGGCTGCATGACAGGTGGGCCACCCGCCTGTTGTGCCCACCTGTCATGCACGCACAGGCAGGAGCAGTAAGTGAATGAATCTGCGTCCCTCCCTCGCCCATGAGTGTGGTGGCTGGCAGGACTAGAAGCTTTCATTCGCTACACGCTCTCCCTCCCGCACGCGGTGGACATGCAACAGTTCAATCGGGGTCAGATGTCCAGAAGCATGCAGTAGTACTCCATCATTGTTCGACTTCCCAAAGAGGTGAAGAGCCAAGCGCAGCCCGGACGCTCGTGTGGTAGTTTCATGTGTAGAGTAGTCTAGGATAGTGTGTACCATACATGTAAGCTTAAAATCGTTGGGGTCGGCTCCATGCTTTTTTTGATTAAAATAATCTTCTGGTCCTACCTGTCATCCTGGTGATTGTAGTTTGCACGTTCATCTGGTCAAGATAGGAATATATATTTTAATTTGTGGTGGGGTTAATGTTAGAGGTTGCAGCAAATGGAGTATTCTACACTGCAGGTCTTTCAGCCAAGTTTAGAGGCAACCATGTGGGGCTAGTGCTATGATGTGTCACATCAACTCGTACAATGAGTAGAAGCTTGATTTTACTACTACACGCCTTCTCCCTCACCCATGCGCGTGGTGGCTTGCAGACGAGGACATGCTTTTGATTATACTAATACTACAAGAAGCTATCCAACTAGTTGTGTATCACTACTCAGTTTTTGCCATTAGAAGTTACAACTACTCAAAAATGCCACTGATCCATGAGATGCCTGCTCAAAAATGCGATTAGATATCTAAAAAATGCCATCATTAAGTTAGATGTTTGCTCAAAAATACCATTAGACATTGTGATTTTCACGTCAAACCCGTTGACCATGTTACATGACAAAAATAAGTCGATTCTCACAATGATAAGTGTGGCCCCGCTTGTCAGGAGTAACCAAGCGAACAATTTTACAGGAAAATAAGAATGCTGTTGGGATCAAGTAGGCCCCATACTTTATTTTACTATAGTGAGATAGAGGGAGAGCTGGCATGTTGGTTCATTGGTATTTATGTCATTATAACATGGCAAAAGAGATTTGAGTCACAATACACCCCTCAAATAAAACTAAGCACCCTGAAATTCTTTGACAACTAATCTGCTGGCTATATGATGTTGGCCATATATATTGTACATATATAATGTGAAGAAACGAGGGGTAGTCGTAGTACTATACCAACTAAAAGATGAACTGTAAGAAATACTAGTATGTACGTACTGAAGAGTTAAAGTAACGAGAAGAAACATGACATAGTTCTGCTGGGGGCTCAGCACAACACACCCCTCAAATTAAACTAAGCACACCAGAAATTAAACTAAGCAACTAATCTGGTAGATACTGCATTAGAACCACCATGAGCAATGACACTGCCACCTTACTCGGAGTCCTCGTCCACGTCCTCGACTTCGTCCTTGTCCCTCTTCCTCTTGGGCGATACTTCTTTGCTTGAACCGCACACTTGGCTCTTGCTCTTCATCCAACCCTTGTAGATATTGAAACAAAGGTAGCCATCCATTGCAGCATAGTGGATGTGGTCTATATCTAGTACATTCCACTGCCATGCATGATGAAACGTGTGCGAAGGTTTCTTCAGTATACCGTACAAAGGATGAAACATGGCTCCTGCCAGGGTCAGCATTGAAGGTTGATCACGGGAGGGCACCATCCCTTCCTTCTAGAGGTCGAAGGGGTTGCCTACAACGAGGCCTATCCGACCCAGGATTTCCTTGTCATTCCTAAAGTCTACAGTAACAAATTTGACTCGGCCGCCCTTGAGGAACTTCTTAAATTCCTCGCACTCAACATCGGCATGGCATATGTGGTAGACCAAGCATAAGTCATGCACGCAAACCTGGATCACGGCGGGCTTCTCACTACTAGAAGAAGGGCTATAGATGGGATTGACACTAATGGCGCACCAGACAAGCGGTGCGCCATTAGTATATACTAATGGCGCACCAGACAAGCGGTGCGCCATTAGTATATACTAATGGCGCACCACCTTCTGATACGCCATTAGAGTTGAAACTACTAATGGCGCACCAGGCCCAGGGTGCGCCATTAGTATCAATTTTTTTTGGAACTAGTGCGCCTGTCCAAACATACTAATGGCGCATCCAGACACAGTGCGCCATTACTAGTTGTAACTAGTAATGGCGCACCTGTCGGAAAGTGCACCACTAATGTTGTTTTTTTATTATATTTTTTATTCCTTTTTTGCAAAACTACTAATGGCGCACTGTTCCACCGTGCGCCATTACTAGTTTAAAGTAGTAATGGCGCACTGTGGGACAGTGCGCCATTAGTATGTTTTTTTGCAAAACTACTAATGGCGCACCACCAGAAGGTGCGCCATTAGTAACCTGGATTACTAATGGCGCATTTAGAGTTGGTGCGCCATTAGTAAGTGGGCAGCAACAAGATATTTTGGACAGCCTCTCCTACCCACACTCACTTTCTCCCCACTTCATTCTCTCCACCTCCTCCTTGTCTCGGGTGCCTCCTCTTTTTCACCTCATTTCCACCATAGATTCATTCAATTTAAGTGGTTAAATTACCTTGTTTTGATAGGTAAGTAAGGGGGAAGCTATATTTATGTTGTTCTCCCTACAACAATGTGCACATGCACTTTTTATGGCCTAGCTAGATCTATGTATGTTCGTGGTGTTGCATATGTTTGTGGTGTTGCATATGTGTTTGTGTTTGGAGGTGTACCGGTATTTCAAATGCGATAGTTGCCAATATTTTGCCGGAATGTTGATTCATTTCCGTTTCGGCGAGAATTTTGCCATTAAGCATTCTTTTCCGTCCTATTTTTAGGGAAAGTCGTGCCAAATTTTTTCTTGGTTCTAAAATATCGTTTTGCTCTACCCCACAGGCAACCATGGTCCACATGATGACCCATGGCATCATGAATAGGTTTTTGAGGTCCGCGAAGGCCGAGATGCTTCAAAAGAACGAGACGGAGATAAGATGCCCGTGTCGAAGATGCAAGCTGAAGAGCCTTATTGCGGACCCGGAATCCCGGCAGGTGCGGGACCACCTGCTCTTGCGTGGTTTCATGGATGGCTATCAGTGGCAAGGTGATGAAGATGACTACGAAGTCGTCCATGGGGGCCGGGCAAGAAATGAGGAAGGGCAGCAAGACAACCACCGCAGCTCGGGCGGGCGAGAAGACGAAGAATCCCCAGGAGATGATCACGACGGTGATGCTGTACACAGTCATCATGTAGAAGATGCAGGACATGATGATGAGGAAGATGCCGGAGCAGACGACGGGCATGATCATGAAGATGATGATGCCGGCGGAGCAGACGACGCTGGACCATCGATGGGCTGGGTGCAGGACCCTCATATTGAAGAGCTGCTTCTCAAGCAGACGGATAATGCAAGAGCTGCCGCCCGAGAGAAAGCCAAGATGGATCAACTTGAGTTAGACGCGGTTACTCCATTGTATGAAGGATGCAGGCCCGAGGATACCCGCCTGAAAGTAACGCTCATGGCTCTGGAGATGAAGGTAAAACACAAAATGACCGACGCATGCTTCGACGAGAACATGTCATTCTGGCACGAACGTCTTCCCAAGGGGAACAAGTGCCCGACCAGTTTGGAGGAGGCGAAGAAAATCGTGTGTCCTCTGGATTTACCGCACGTGAAATACCATGTGTGCATGAACAATTGCATCATTTATCGGGACGAGCACGCGGAGTCTACCATATGTCCGGTGTGCGGCGTCACTCGATACAAGAAGAGGAAGAAAGCTCCTCGAAAAGTGGTGTGGTACTCTCCGATCACTCCTCGTCTGCAGCGGTATTTCGCGGACCCTAAGGTAGCAAAGCTCCTGCGTTGGCACGCGGATAGGGAGGAGAAGAAGCGAGAAGATGACGCAAATGATCCGGAGATAGATAAAAAAGACAAGATGCTGAGTCACCCTAAGGATGCGAGCCAGTGGCAAGCGTTGAACTTCGAAGACCCAGAATTTGGGAAAGATCCAAGGAACATCGTGCTGGGCGCGAGCACCGATGGAGTCAATCCGTTTGGCAGCCAGAGAAGCACACATAGCACCTGGCCTGTGTTTGTGTGGATGTACAACCTTCCCCCCTGGTTGTGCATGAAGAGGAAGTACATTCACATGAGTATGCTAATTGAAGGACCAAAACAACCAGGGAACGACACCAATCTGTATCCCAAGATGCTGACACGCTGTGGAAAATGCCAGCCAATACGTGGGACGCCGCAGAGAAAGAATATTTCTCTATGAGAGCCGCGCTGCTCACGACGATGCACGACTATCTCGGTTACGGATATGTCGCGGGGCAGGTGGTCCACGGATTTTCTGGATGCGTCAGGTGCATGGACGACACAACGTATCGCCAGCTAGATAGAGATCCCGGGTCTTCGAAAACCGTGTTCATGGGACATCGAAGGTGGCTTCGCGACGATGACCCGTGGAGAAAATGCAAGGATCTGTTCCATGGTGAAACCGAACCCCGAGGACGCCCGCGTACGAGGAGCAGCGAGGAAATAGACGAGCTGTTGAAAAATTGGAAAGACTGCCCATTGCCGGGAAAGAAGCAAAAGGCGCCAGAGCCGGGAAAGAAGCGAAAGGCGCCAGAGCCGCTGCTGAAGGTATGGAAAACGAGGTCTGTTTTCTAGGACTTGCCGTACTGGAAGATCCACCGTGTGCCTCACAGCCTTGATGTCATGCATATCATGAAGAACGTGTGCGAGAGTCTACTTGGTACCCTTCTCAACATGCCAGAGAGGACCAAAGATGGGCCGAAAGCAAGGGCAGACTTGAAATCAATGGGCATCAGGCAGGAGCTTCACGCTATATATTATATGATGATGATGATGAGGCGAAGCAGGACACAGAAAGTCGTCGCAAAGGCAAAAAGGCCAAGAAGACCGGAAATGACTACCCTCCCGCGTGCTTCACTCTAAGTCAGGAGGAGATCGAGCAGTTTTTCACCTGCCTCGTAGGAGTAAAACTTCCTTACGGTTACGCGGGGAAGATAAGCAGATACCTAGACCCAGCGAAGCTGAAGTTCAGCGGGATGAAGTCTCACGACTGTCACGTGCTGATGACGCAGATACTTCCAGTTGCAATCCGTGGGATCATGGACGCGCACGTCCGTGAAACCCTATTTGGCCTATGCAACTTTTTCGACGTCATCTCTCGGAAGTCTGTTGGCGTGAGGCAACTCAGAAGGCTACAGGAAGAGATCGTGGTGATACTATGCGAGCTTGAGATGTACTTCCCGCCCGCATTCTTCGACGTTATGGTGCATCTGCTGGTCCATATCGTGGACGATATCATCCAACTCGGGCCGACGTTCCTGCACAGCATGATGCCGTTCGAAAGGATGAATGGTGTCATCAAAGGATACGTTCGCAACATGTCACGTCCAGAGGGAAGCATAGCCAGGGGCTTTCTGACCGAAGAGTGCATCTCCTACTACACTAATTATTTAGGCATCGAGAACCCCGTTGGTCTGCCCATCAGCAGGCTCCTCGGCAGGCTCGCTGGATGGGGTCACCGTGAGGGTCGCGCGAAATGCATGTCGACTTCGAGGGTCGACTCGCCGACTTTGAAAGAGCAAACCTAGCCGCGCTACAACATATAGACGTGGTCGATCCTTGGGTGGTAGAGCACAAAACCTTTATTAAGAAGACGTACAATGACCGAGGCCAACAGAGGATGGACGGAGATATACTCAAAGAGCACAACTCATGTTTCACGCGTTGGTTCAAGCAGAAGCTTCTGTCGTACCCTTTACATGAGGATTCTTCCGCGGAAGAACAACTCATATTCGCCTTGTCACAGGGCGCCGAGCACAACCTGATGACCTATGAGGCGTACGATATCAACGGCTACACATTCTACACCGAGGCCAAGGACATGAAGAGCGATGGTTATCAGAACTCTGGGGTAACGATGGAATCCTACACCGGTAACGACAAGGACAGATACTACGGACGGATCGAGGAGATCTGGGAGCTGAGCTACACTGGAGAGAAGGTCCCGCTGTTCCGTGTCAGATGGGCCAAGAGCGTCCTAAAAGAAGACCGGTATTTCACCACCATGGTTATACCCGAAGCCAAATCCAAGACCGCGGGCGCAAACGTCACCGCGAAAAATGAGCCATGGGTACTGGCTTCCCAAGTGGACCAATGCTTCTTCATTACCGACCCGTCAAAGCCCAGTCGTGTTGTCGTGAGGAGAGGCAAAAGGAAGATCATCGGAATGGATGGAGTAGCCAATGAGCAAGACTTCGACAAGTACGGCGACCCGAGGATCGAACATGACGACGATGATGAAGTAGCAGCATACACCACAAGAAGAAGCAGGACCACCCTACCTAAAGGACGTCCGTTCCACAGAAGAACTCCATTTGCGAAAAAGAAGGGCAAGAAGATTGTGAACAGATAGCTAGCTAAGATCGATTGTATTTAAATTGTAGCCTTCATTTCTCGATTGTATTTCATGGGCACTTTTTGAACTATCATGAATATTTTTAAATTTCATGACACTCGATCTCGATCCCCCTCCATCTCGATCGCTATCCCACCTCGCCAGATCCGGTCCCCCTCGTTGTCGAGCACCCCCCGGTCCACCGGCCTCCGCCGCCGACCCCCCGCACCCTCGATTCCCCTACTCAACCGCCGCCGCCGACCCCCCGCACCCCTCCCCTACTCAACCGCCGCCGCCGACCCCTCGCACCCCGCGCACCCTCCCCCGCTCCACCGGCATTACTGTTTGATGATATTTTTAAAAAAATTATTACTGTCTTATAAAAAAAATATTACTGTTATGATATAAACAAGTTTGAACATATTTAAACACAAATAAGTATCAAACAGCATTTTAAATGCATAAAAATATTTGTGGAGCCTAGGAATCGAACCCAAGACCTCCTTGTGTGAGAACTGGCTGCTGACCATTTGAGCTAGTAGAGGGAACTTGGTGTGGATCAGGTCAGGTGGAAGATAACCTGTTGGCTCGAGCAGAAATAAAAAAAAATACTAATGGCGCACCATGGTGAGGTGCGCCATTAGTATGGATGTACTTATGGCGCACCTAGGGGTGGTGCGCCATTAGTATTGTGCCATTAGTATTCGCCTGATCCCCCCTTCCCTCTCCCCCTCGCCAGTTCCCTCTCCCTCGATCCACCGCGCCGCTCCTTCCTTCGTCCCTCCCTCCACCGCGCCGCCGCCGCCGCTGCCCCGACCCACTACGCCGCAGCCGCCCACGCGCCCCCGCCGCCTCCCTCTCCCCTTCGTCCCTCTCGAGCCCGCGACCTCCTCGGACGGACGGCAGCGCGAGCCTCCCCGCGCTCCCCATGACCGCTCTCCACCGCCGCTGCCGACCCCCGCGCCCGCTCCACACCCGCTCCGGCTCCCCCGCGCCCGCTCCACACCTCCGCACCTCCCCACTTCCCCTCCCCTCGCGCTGCTTCACCCGACTAGGTCGTCCCCGTCAACACCGCATCGTCCCCGCGACCACCTCATCCCCGCGACCACCGGCCCTCCTCCGCCGCGATGACCAGGCGCCGCCGTCCGCGGACTGCCTCAAGCTCTGTCCCCGTCCGCGCGAAGATCCCCTCCACTCCGCAGGCAGGGGCTCTTCTCCTGGCGATGCAGCTACAAGAGGAGAGGAGCACCGGCCAGCCACCACCGACGGATGCCTTAGTTTGGTACGACCTCAACCCCTTCACTGTTTTCTGCTTCAAAAGTAAGTTTGTAGAGCCAACAGGCATAGTATCCATTAACTGGAATTCAGCTAATTTTAATGGTATATTCAAAGTTAATATTTCGTTTAATCTAGTCTACGTGTTTGGTTTTTCTAACTGATATGAATGCCATGATTTCCAAGAACAAGATAGGATTGATGGGCCCCTGAAGCGGTTGCCATTAACCTTGCAGTGCATATTTGCAACAAGGTATTTTAGCATTTACACATTTAGTATAATTTTAGCATTGTTTCTCAGTTTGGCACACTACACATTATAGCAAAGATTCTCTATCTGGCACACTACACATTTTAGCATACTACACATTTTAGCACTGTTTTGGCAATGCACTGATTTGGAGTGATATCATTGGCTCATTGCTGCCTTTGTGCAATGCAGAACTGTTAAGAGTGATCTAGAGCAGGAGGGCGACGCTGAGCTCGGTTGGGGCCTCCTCGGCGACCGCTGCGGCGAGGTCTGTGCACTCAGTCTCTGAGTCCCCGCCGCAGAGAGTTGTACATACGCCAAGACCTTCTACGGTGAGCCCCTCACTCACTCAGCATTGAGTACTCTGCAATATGGTCCTCTATCAGTAGCTTTTGTAGTAGTTCTTGCTGCGAATATGTCTTCCTGTTCGAATACAGAAGCAACACCCGGCGAGTACACCCGGCGAGAATCATGAAGCACTTTTGTTTTAATTAAACACCTGCAGTAGTATACTTGACTGAATTTAAACACTTGCAGTAGTACTTTGACGAGTCTGCTTGATCAACTAAATTTAAACACTTACAGTCTTTCTACTGCTGCTTGATCAACTGGAGTACTCTGGTACTTGATCAGTAGCTGTTTTGGTGTAGCAAGTGCAGCAGCTGTAGTACTCCATTTGGTACTCCATCTGGAGACTTTAACTGGATCAGATTAGGTACTCCATTTGCTGTAGTACTCTAGTTAACTGAAACTAGTGACATCACTTGAAGCAACTTAAGTCTGAGTAATCAAATTCATCACACACTATTACTTGAATAAAAGATTATGCGCTTGCAGTGGAGTGCATGCGTTTTGGAGTAGCATCAGTAGCTACTGTTACTTTTCCACATGAAGTACAGTACTGGACTAGCAAGTGTACCAGTATTATTGGAGTAAAAAAATCAGTTAAGTTGTGCAGTAGTGTGCTCCTACTTGCTCTTCTCTGAATCTTTTAAGTTAAATGAAACCTTTTTACTCCAGTAGAATTAGATGAATTTTGTCAGTACTGTGTATTTAAATGAATCTTTTGTTGTGTATTTAAATGAAAGGGGAGTATAAATACTGTTTGGTTAAAACCAAGATTCAGTATCTTGAACTACTCCTGTTGTTTAAATTTGACTTGGTGTAGTAATCCAATACTCCAAACGGTTGATGGACAGATGGACATTAGTTGGTGTAGTACTGCTTGGAGTAGCTTGCTGTAGAGATTTGTGTATTCTGCAGTTGAGTGCCAAAATAAACCTTGCTAGGTGAATCTTGTTTGCATTAGGAGTAATCGCTGGAAATTTACTAAATTTTGTTTCCAGTAGATGCACTATTGGAGTATTGGATTACTGCCTCTGTTTTTAATTAACCACTACTAGAAAAAGGGCTATAGATGGGAGCTCTGTCAATAGCTAACTGCCTCATGTTCTGCTCTGTGAACTGCTATGTGGTGCTGCTCATGGATGATGGTAGGAATTTATGCAAACTCAGTGATTGTTGCAGCCAAGAAATGCCTAACAACTATTCTGCTCATGATCTTATTTTTATTTCTTTGATGAAAATTGGTTCTTTTCTTCCCAAGTTCACAAAAAATCTTTTACATTTCTAGTGGTTGCCAAAAGCATAATATGACCAGGACAAACATAAACTTTGAGGCTGAAAGGAAATCAAGTAATGAACCACATAGGAATAGAAGGTGAACAAACTATGCTAGTTGAGAATGTACCTCAGGAGTCGATCAGAAGTGCGACGTCTCAATATTTCCTGAAAACCCATATTGGCTAGGATAATTTGCTTTTATTACCTTATTTACACCAAGTTTTAGTTAAACAATGATACTTGAATAATTTTGTGCTATTTCTGTTATGGTTTTGTGGACAGTATTTGACCTTATGGTAACTAGTTGGGGTCAGGTTTTGGGGTTTTGATTATTGGTATGAAGTACTGACAGAGGATCTTATTCACACCAAGTTTTAGTTAAACACTGGTACTAGAATGATTTTGTGCTACTTCTGTTGACAGAGAATGGCATGTTAATACCATATAGGTACCCAATGTATTTTCCATGTTGTGATGGAGGCCTTTTTTGCCTTGTCCACCCGAGAGGCCCTTGAGTTTGCTGGAATGTCGATTAACTTCCGTTTCGGCAAATTCGGGTACTCCATATGTCCTATTTTTAGCAAAGGTCATGCTGAAATTTTCCGTGAATTTTAGCATGACTTTGCTAAAAATAGGACATATGGGGTACTTGTGACTAATGCATGGGCCGGGGTATCTTAGTAGTTAATTAAGTAGGATCAAGTGCCCCGGCGTACTTGTGACTAATGCATGGCTTTTAGGGTGCCTCCGTGTCGATAAAAACCGAAATGATGAAAGCTTAGGCTTTTAGGGTGCCTCGGCGTCAAAAAACCCTCAATGATAAAAGCTTAGCTTTTAGGATGCCTCGGTGTCGACAAACCCTAAATGATGAGACCATGATCTTGTTCCTTGACAATAACCAACTTTTTGACCAAACTTTGTTCCTATTTAGAGAGAAACATGGCCAACAACGATGAGGCCGGGGGTTCGGGCGTCAAGGCATTCTGGAAGCTGTCCCAGGAGATGGAGGAACAACCTCACTTGTATGAGGACGCCGCCTTCCCCACCGATCCTGAGACCACTGATGGTAGCGCCGAGGATGACCCCACTGATGCCACCATTGATGGTGCCGCCGAGGATGCCACCATTGATGATGGCGGTGCACGCACAGATGGCAGCCAACCGAAGATGCAACGGAAGGACCGGCGCCCGACCGTGCTCCGCACCCTCAAGGAGGAAGTTACTGAAGTGGACTCCGAAGGGAATCCAACAGCGCCCGAACGAATAGTCAAGGGGTACTCGCTTCAGCTCGGGTGCATTCTCCGGAGCAACGTCTCGATCAACACCGAGAACCTGAGGCATCCTGACCGAGGGAATTTGTGCAACCTCCTCTTCACGAAGCTGCACGAATGATACAAGTTCCCCGCTGAATTTGAAAACACAAGCCTCAAAGGGAATAAAGTGAACAATGCTGCCCTCACGAAGATGAGCAAGGCCCTGTCTACTTGGAAAAGCAATGTGAAGAGAATGATCAAGAAAGGTGAGAGTTATGAGAAGATCAAGGAGAAAAATCCTTCGATCAGCAAAGATGACTACAACGACTTCAAGATCAATTGCTCGAGCACCGCAAACTCCGAATCAAGTAATTGGGGGAAAGAAATGCGGGAGCTGAACTGAGGGGAACACATACTCGGTCCCGGCGGTTACAGAGTGGCGGAGCCTATATGGGACAAGGAGGAGGCGGACCGTGCCGAGCAAGGCCTACCGCCCCTCTTCGATAAATACGGTGACAAGCAGACCAGGAACTTTGTCAGGGCCCGGTACAAGAAGGACCCGAAAATAAAGGAGCTTACCACGGATCCGAAGACCAGGGCGCTTGAGCTTGTTCTGGTAAGGAATACACCCCCGTGTAATTAGCTCCATATGGTTGCATTCTAATTAATGAAGCCAAATTTCTAAATGGTTCACATTCCTTCCGCAGGCGACTGAAAGCAGTAGCGCGGGGTCGACTAAGAGCAACCCTTGGGACACCACTCTAAATAGGGCGTTGAATGTAATGAAGAACAAGGATAAGCTTAGTAAGCCGACGTCAGCTGGTCGTGTGGCTGGCAAAGGCTTGTCGACAAAATGGTCGTCATACTATAACACTGGTGGGCGAAAGGAGAAAAAGACCAGCTCGGAAAGCCAGGCGCACGAGGTTCAAGAACTCAGGGCACAGGTGGCGTGGATTCCGGAGATTGTCCAAGAGCAAGTGGAACAACAACTCGGAAGGACGATCACCGCCATTGTGCCTACCTTGATCCAGGGGATTAGTGCGTGGATTGCGGGCGGCCAACAGGGGCCGCCCCCGATTCCTAGCTTCATGGCCAGCAACTCGCAGAATGCGATGGCGGGGCCATTGGTGTCTCCGACGCCGGCACGGGAGCTTAATGCACCCGGGTGTACGCCGGCCGGCACCTCTGCAGCAAGCGGCCCCTCTGTCAACTGCACGCCCGCCGTTGGCGGTGCCTCGACATTAGCCAAGCTCGACGCCATCATCATGGTAACTAATTAAGCCTCTCTCGGCCGAGGACTTCATCTCCTTGCCTTTGACAAGGCATCCCTGACGCCCTACATGTTTTCGCAGGGCGCCGCCGACGTTCCGTGCACTCTCCTGCACTTCGTGAACAACGAGTTGGTCGATGTCACCCCTTGTTCCACGGTACCCAGATGCCACCCAACTTGTTTAGGGTTCAACTGGTTCGGGTGTTGCCAGGCTGCGACGAGTTGTTACCTCCGATTCGACCCGTCGGGGCCGACGATGATGACGTGATGACCCTCAGCGCCTGCCTGAGCTGGCCCCTGCTTTGGCCGAAGAGCCAGATTCGTTTGGGGGCGGGGGACACCACCCCAAAGATAACACCGCCAGTCGTGCCGGCGCCAAGTCGGCCCCATGGCAAGACCGCCGCAATGGTGCCAGACATCCCTATGCCACTGGATCCAAACATGCATATGGCACAAGATCAGAACAATGACGACGATGATACATTTGCCAACGTCGATCAGTACTTTGCCGATCATGGGTATGGTGGCGACTTCATGGGGCCTCCTTCTCCAGAACCCAACCCAACAAAAGACGTGCGCGATCTAGCTGGTACCGCGGAGAAGCCAAGTTGCAACAGGCGTCGTCTGCAGTTCAGCTCTCAGGAGACGCCTCCAGCTGCCGACTTCACTGAGCCTCAGATAGGCGAGGTGCGAAATATTATCAGCCCCAACACACTCAAGAAGGCGGTCTGTGAGCAGAACTCGGTCCCATTATAGGAGAAGAAGAAGGCACGCAAAAGAAAGACTAAGAAGGGTGCAGGCCAGCCGGCACCGAGTACGATCCGTGCTCAGGACGGGCCACCTTCACCTGAGGATTTAATGAGGAGGCTGCATGTGGCGGGTAGGCCGATGCTACCGAGAAATATGCTCGATGCTGCAACCGGTGCTATGCGGAGTCTGCATGACAGTGTTCTTTCTTTGGAGAAGCGGCGTCTCAGAGAGAAGGATGTGGCATACCCGGTTTTCGCGGCCAAGGTGCCAGAGGGCAAGGGCTTTGTGGATAACTCCATCGGGGGTACGATCGTCCTGCGGTTTGATGACATCCACGCTATGTTGAACCTTCATCCGCTGCACTACACCTTCGTTCGGCTATTTTCACTAAGTATGGAGATGCGGATCATTCGCGACAAGACCCCGGACATCGTGATAGTCGACCCTTCTACATGCGTGCCAAGATCTTGGGCAGCGCTGGGGACCGGCAAGTCGCGAGTTCTTACCTCGAAGGCGTCATTCTGGCAAACCAAGATAAGGATAACTTCCTCGTGCCTTACTTTCCCGAGGAAGTCCTCCCCTCAACCGCCCCGTAACATATGAATTCTTAGATTTCGATCGTTTTTCTTTTAACATTCCGTGTTTTCTGTAGTGACACACATTGCACGCTCATCCTCCTAAGCCCCAAATATTCCATGGCCACGTCTTTCGACCCGGACCGTCATTCGAACGTAGACTACACAAATGTCAAGAAGGTTCTTGATGATGTTCTCCCCGGCTACGCCAAATCTGGAGGCACCTTCACCAGGCCTATTCGTAAGTACGGCAAGCACGTGTTCTCCCACAATACGATGTTCTGCTGCGTCAAGCAGCCGCCTGGCGGTCAGAAGGGTGCCTACTACGCCATCCATCACATGCGGGCGATCGTACGGGACCAGCATCAACTTCTGTGACCGAGTAAACTCAAAGATTGGGCCGCGAGCATGTCGGCAATCCAGGACGCGGACATCAGACAAGAATTCTTTCGCATCTAGTCGGAGTTTGCGGAAATCATCTATCAAGATGTCCTTCGTACCCCGGGGCAGTTCTACCTCAGAAATCAACCGTCCAACAGTGACATCGATACAATGCTACAAATGCAGGCTGACAATGACCGTTATTTCATGACTCCCACGATAGACGGCGGCTTCATCCACGCTCCGGTCCCTTGAGTCGAGTCGAAAGCAGTGATGCTGTGTCTAGTTCTGAAACATCGATTGGCTCATGTTGTAATTAAAATTTAATGAACTTGTAGTATGTCTCTTTGGTTTCGAGAGTCGTTCAACTTAGATGTAATCAATGCTATTAATGTCTTGCTTTTCTCTTCCGATCGTTCTGTTGCATACTTATATATTGCTTATGTATTGTCTGTGAATTGGTACTAACGTTTCGTTTGGCTAGTGCATAGCGATGCCGTCGTATGTCGTGTACAAGGGTAAGGTTCCCGGAGTCTATGACGACTGGGAGGAGTGTCGGAGACAGGTTCACCGATTCAGCGGTAACAGTTACAAAGGGTACACCACTAGGGCCGAGGCCGAATCTAGATACGCCCGCTATCTAGCGGGAGAGGGGAGGGAGCGCTGGAGGAACCGGATGAAGACGAGTTTCATCGTGATGATGCTCATCGTGATGACCGCAACTCTCTTCTATGTGATGGTAGTTTAGATGATCGATATCGACTTGTAATGTGAAGACAAACTTGCTACTCGCGGTCTCGAGACTTGTAATATAATGTTCTATCTTTGTTCAGTCTTTTCAATTCGGAGACTAATATGATGAATTGTATTCGGAGACTAATATGATGAATTGTATTCAGAGACTAATCTTCTATTGTATTCGATGAATCTGTTGTTGATGTGTGCTGTCTATATTTTGTCCAATTATACATTTTGTAACCTGTGCAAAAAACAGAAAATTAAAAAATAAAAAACCTAATATTCATACTAATGGCGCATCACATCACAGTGCGCCATTAGTATGCCAAAGGATACTAATGGCGCATCATTAAACAGTGCGCCATTAGTATGCTGAAGTTACTAATGGCGCATCTTGTTGTTGTGCGCCATTTGTATGCCAAAGCACCTGGGTATACATGGCCCCCTGGGAGGCATACTAATGGCGCACTGTTGTATATACTAATGGCGCATCTGAGGTGCGCCATTAGTATACCAGATACTAATGGCGCACCAGTGGTGCGCCATTAGTAAAATATACTAATGGCGTGGCACTAATGGCGCACCTCTAATGCGCCATTAATGGCCAAATTAGGTGCGCCATTAGTAGGCCTTTTCCTAGTAGTGTCTTCTTCTCTGCCTCCTTTAGATTCTTCTCGCTTCCCAGGACTGTGGTGTACTCAACATCTAGCCCAGCGACCCACTCATCATTTGAGTTTTCGAACATGCGTGTGAAGCGAGCAAGGCATCCTTTCACCGTTGTGGAAGAACGGGTGTAGATGACGTCGAACTCATCGCTGGTGATGGTTCTAACCTTATACTCATCGCCGACCATGAAGATTCGGGACGCCATGGAATTGGAGGAGGGTTAGGATTAGTGGAACTGCGTAATGTTAAAGGATGGGACGACTAGGTGCGGTTTATCGATTGTAAAAATGCCGAGTGGGAGGCCGTGTGAACAGCAGGGTAGTGGCCTGCATGGTGGATAAATGGATTCATGCACAGTACTATGGGGGCCCAATTAGATGTCATGTCTACTCGATGCCCAATTAAATGGCTTTCGATGTCATGTCAAGCATTGGGAAAATTACAGGTGATACAAAGCTTCCGAGAGCCCTTGGATCTGAGATCGAACAGTTGCATGGCGTGATTCTAGACCTATGGGTGAATATCCTATCCTGGAGGGTTATTCTGCAAATTTTTAGCAACTTAGCATGCGACCGTTTGATCTCAGATCCAAGGGCTGCCAGCAGCCCGTATCATGGTCGCGCCTACCATGACCGTCGCCTCGCTCACTCGGTTGCGCCCTTAGAGATTTAGGTTTGAGACTAAGTTTGCCTAAGGTTGCCACACCTAAGGTTAGGCAAGTTTGACCAACTTGGGTGGGTGTTTGACCAACTAGGGTCTCACATCACATACACTCAAAAAGTGTGGCAAGATTCCCTTAGGCTTTCCAACTTGTGGCTCTCATTTTGAAGAAAACTTAGGCAAGTGTGGCAATATTGTATGGCAAAGTGTGGCATGGTTAGGCCTAGAACCAAACAGCTCTTGGTTCTAGGACTAGCATTGCCACACTTTGCCACACATTTTTGCCAAACTAGACTGATGTTAGTTCATCAAAATGAGAGCCACAAGTTGGCAAACCTAAGGGAATCTTGCCACACTTTTTGTGTGTATGCCATGTGGGGCCCAAGTGTGGCTTGCCTAAGATGTGGCTTGAAGCAAACACTCACCTAAGTTGGTCAAACTTGCCTAACCTTAGTTGTGGAAATCTTTGGCTAATTTAGTCACAAACCAAACAGCTTAACACGGTCCGTTGCTATCTGATGTTGGCATGTCATACATAGTCGTCACTTAGTCACTCATACTACAACAAGGTTAGCTATAAGGTTGGCTATAAGAGTATTTTTTTGTTTACTTCTCTCTATCTCTTTCTTCGTAGTATTTATTACATTTGCCAAGGAGTGACCTCTTCCAATGAAGTGGTGCTTAGATGAGGTGCTATGGGCCTTAAAAGGCTTAGCAACTCAAGTCCCCAATGCATAGGTGCTTAGTTTTTTGTTGCTAAGTTTGCTTCATCTAGGTACACATGCTTAGCACCGTTTCTTCCTGGGGTCACCAAACTAGTCTCTCTCTTCTTAATTAACTTTCCACATCAGACATTATGCCTATGTGGCAGGCTTAGCACCTGTAGGATCAAGTACAATAGTGGGCTATAAGCCCGCTTTACATGGCATTTTTGCATATGTGGGGGAAAGAGGCAAGGAAATAGTGGAGGAGTGGGCTCTCATACAAGAGGCAACCTCTACATGGTGGAGCATCGGGAGAGGCACTTGTATGGAAGTGGTCAGGAATCGGGAGACTCATGCCGGTCGTAGTGCCGCGGTTAAAATGATAATGCCAAGTGAAATCACCGAGCCCGACCTGTCCAGCAGTAACTCGCTGTCAAATCACACAGCCCTACGTTTGCAGCAGCCTACTCCCTCATCTTCTAGCGTCTCTGTCGAACCGACCAGGCAGAACTGCCCCGCCTATCACGCGGGAAAAGCCACGCCCTCGACTTTTAAATAGTACAGTATACTAATTTTGTATCCATGGATTGCCACAGCCACAAATTGAAACGCTTGTTGTCGAGAGAAAAAGATAATCACTCCACTATATATGTACGCAGGGGCCTGACCGCTTTCTTTACTAGGGTTGCTCTCTTCATTCTCTCATCCTGTCCAGATCTAAACAAGCCAGCGGTAGCGACATTTTCCCTCTGCTCACCGCTAGTCACAGATCCGGCCGGATCCCTTCGGCTGGTGTGTGTAGAGGACTAGGTGCATCGTTCACACGGTCATCGCGGGAGGAAACCCACAGCTGCCGGAGGGGCCCGATCCTCTGCCCGTGCCCTTTTCTCCAACACAGCGCTGACTTGGGAGGTCCTCCGACCCTTCTTCCCCCTATCGTATTGTGCGCAGATCCGACTTGCCACCGCCGACATCCTGACGACCCTCAGGTATAAGTTCTTCGAAAGTAGACTTGCTCTACTGCCCCAGCTCCACACGTGTCTGCATGTGCATCTTTTTCTACTCCCATCAGCTCTTCCAAAGCCACCTAAATTTTTAGTATTATTAGAGGTAAAGCTACTTCATGCATTCGAATCTAGGACTTGGTTCAAACAACGAAGAAAGGGGTGAAAGTTGTAGCATGAATCTAGGACTTGATTCAAAGAGGAAATAATATGGTGAAAGCAGTAGAGATCGGATACCCAACCGTTCTCTTGGTTGAAAAGGGAAATAATGGGAAGACACCGTACAAACTGGATAAGGAACATATCTATTATTGGTTGTAAAAAGGATAGAAAGTGGCGGCTGGTGGACAAGTCAACAGAGTATGTCCAGGATTAGATTTTTTGCTATCACATAGTAAAAGGTCTCCAGGATTAGAATTGCTGCCCTCACATAGTAAAAGGTCTCCAGGATTAGATTTGGTGCCCTCACATAGTAAAAGGTCTCCAGGATTAGATTTGGTGCCCTCACATAGTAAAAGGTCTCCAGGATTAGATTTGGTGCCCTCACATAGTAAAAGGTCTCCAGGATTAGATTTGGTGCCCTCACATAGTAAAAGGTCTCCAGGATTAGATTTGCTGCCCTCACATAGTAAAAGGTCTCCAGGATTAAATTGGTTGCCCTCACAGAGCATGAACAAACTCGGCATCACCACTTTATGCCTCCTTGTAGGTACATTGTGCTGATGCGTCCACTGTCGCGTGTCCTTATACCAACCTTTTGCTGTTGTTAAAGTAAGGGCGCATGTAAAATGAAGCGATCACACTGTTACCTTAAGGACATGTCTAACCAGTTTTATTGTTAATCTAATGCCTCAAGTGATATGATGCAATTAAACTGTGTTACAAATGGTACTCCTGCTATTTTCCCCGGTATGATAAGTAAGTTGCTCCTTTACACTGCTGAGTGTCCTGGTGTCCCCACGGTCCCATGCCCTTAAACCAACTCTTTAGTTGATGTTGATTTATTGTATCTGGTAAACAAGCAATGCCACCATTAAAGTAATACCATATTTGACGAATGTCATTGTTGCTCGTAATGCTTTCGGTACCATGAAGCATTGCTGACGTTTTAAAATTTCTACTGTCCTTGCATGCACTACACAAAAAGACACATCCGTGACATTTTGGGCCGAACGAAATTTTTTCTGTCATACATATGACACTTCTATAACGATAATTGTGACAAAACCCGGTATCATCATAGATGTGGTGGGATCCTACTTCTATGACAAAAAATCATGATAGAAAATGGGCTTTTCATCCTGGGCGGGCCGGAGATGTAGCTGCATGACATTCTTTGGGCCGTCCATGATGGAAAAAACCGTAGTAGAAGCGAGGGCGAGGAAAATTTCGGGGAGTTCCCGGTTATGGTGGGAGGTCGGGGGCTGAGCGATGCACGTTTCTCTCGTACACATACACGTATGCGCGTGTGTGTGAGGTGTTGGCTCTAACTAAACCCGAGCGAGGAGTTGGGCTCTACCTGAACCTGAGCGATTGCAGGCTACGCGTTACTGAACCCGAGCGGTCGATCGATGGCTGTTAACTGAACCCGATCGAGCGATTCCTTCGCTACTGCTGCTAACTGAAGCCGATCGATGCTGCCTCTGGATGAACCGTGAGCGTTGCGGGGGGGGGGGGTTGGATGAACAGTTCCTGGTGGGGGTGGATGAACAGGACCCCGTGGTGTTGCCTCTGGATGAACAGGACCCCGATCGATCGAGTTGGTTGGGGCTGGATGAACAGGACCCCGTGCAGGGTTGGATGAACAGGACCACCCCGTGGAGGGCAGGATGAACAGTAGATGGTGGAGGGCAGGATGAACAGTAGCCCGTGGAGGGGTGGTTGAACAGGAGCCCGTGGAGAGGGTTGGTTGAACAGTAGCCGGTGGAGTAGCGCGCGGTGGAGGCTGGATGAACAGGAGCCCGTGGATGAACAGTCGCAGGTGGAGGTTGCAGGAGGTCGACGGTGGATGAATAGTAGCCCGTGGGGGCTGGAGGGGGTCGACGGTAGAGATGAACAGTATCCCGTGGAGTCCCGTTTTGCGGTACGCCACACCCCTCCTGATGAACAGGACCCTTGTTTCGACCGTAGGAGGTCCGTTTCATCCGTTTTGCAATACGCCACACCCTTCCCGATCAACAGGGCCCCCGTTTCGACTGTAGGAGGTCCGTTTCCTCCGTTTTGCGGTACGCCAGGCCCCTCCCGATCAATAGGACCCCGTTCCGAACGTAGGAGGTCCGTTTCCTCCATTGTGCGGTATGCCAGGCCTCGTTTCCATCGCCTGTTCCGTCCAAGCCCTCCCGATGAACATGACCATGCTTTCCGTTCTGACCCAGCCGGTTGGCTCCCACGCGTTCCGTTGCCTCCCCATGAACACGACGCATTCCGTTGCCTCCCCATGAACACGACGACGACGTTGTTTCTCCGTTCCGACCCAGCAATGTACACGAGCCCTGGTCGTACGTATGCGCGAGTAGGCGTTCGAGACCTCACCCGTATGTACACATACGTGGCCGTATTTTCTTTCTTGCACCCTGGCCGCTGTACGTACGTGTACATGCTACGTGCGCACCTCTACTACGACATGTGCGCGCCTCTACTACCACACGTGCGCGCCTCTACATCGACCAGTATGTACATACACGTTCGCGACCAGAATGACAACGCTATGTACGCTTCGACCAGGTGGGTCCCGACTGTCAGGCACTTCCTTGCCTGCGAAGATGTAACTGGTGGGTCACAGTAGTCAGGGGCGAATCGTTTTTTTTCCCGGACGCACTTCCTTCCATGTGAAGATGTAGCTGGTGGGTCCCAGCAGTCAGGGGGAAACGTTTTTTTCGCGAAATACAGTGGCCCGTCCGGTGGGTCCCAGCTGTGAGGTGGAGGAATCATTATTTTCCGTGTAATAAGCAGGCACTTCCTTGCTGCGGCCGTGGACCCAGCTGTCAGCCTCTCCACGTACAGTCCACGTCCGATGGAAGTCGTTCCTTGACCACGTTGACCACGCCGCGCCGAGATCACCAGGGCGATGGACGACGGTGAGGCATAGGAAGGGGACGACACGGAGGCAGGGAAGACTCGGCAGTTGTTTCCCATGCGGAGGGGAGTACGACTGTACGAGGGTTTACTGGTTCGTCTGCGATTGCCGGAGAATAACAGCACGTGTGGGTGAGTAGAGGGATGTCTAGGCCAGCGATGGGAGTATGGTCGGGCGGTGAGGCCTGCGCGGCAGCACAGCCGGTCACGAGGAGGAGGGAGCAGGTAGTCCCGCCGGCGCTTGTTTGAGCGGCTGGAGCAGGAAGAGCAGAGATTGAAGAAGCACGACGGTCGTTGGATGGACATCCAACAATCAGTGCTTGTGCGTCAACCTTTTTTCAGGAAAGCCTCAAATATGTGGAAAACAGCATACAACCCATCTGCCATTATTTCTAATAATTTACAGCCCATTTGCTAATTCTTAAGGTTTTTTTGGAGCCCATATTCTTTTTGTTAGCATTGCAGCCCATATTATGGCAATGGTTAAAAAATTATACGAAAATTTGCATATTTCGGTGCATTCTGAACTGTTTTTAATCCCAGAATTTCGACTCACATTCAAACTGATTTTAAAAATAAATGTATATCAATATAAAATCCAACAAATTCTCCACGCATAAAAATTAATTCAATTTAAAATCTTGAAATGAAAAAAAGATATTTGAAACTAATTACCGGTTTGATGTTTTTAAAAATGTACAGCCCATTTCTCATTACTGATGGGCCATTTTCTCGGCCAGCCGAATGAAAGCTCTCCTCGTCTTGAAAGATTTGCAGCCCAACAGGCCTGACAAAGCGACTTACTTTGCAAATCACAAAAAAATTGTGCTGTGGCCGTGGACCCAGTTGTCAGCCTCTCCACGTACAGTACTCTTCTGATGGAAGTCGTTCCTTGACCACGTTGACCACGCCGCGTGGAGAGCACCACGGCGGTGGACGACGACGAGGCCTAGGAAGGGGACGACGCGGCAGTGGAAGCTCGCGCGGAGAGGACTACGAGGGTTCACTAGTTCGGCTGCGGTGTGAGGCTGCCGTCGCCGTAGGGCCTGGCTAGCGGTGGGAATAGTAGGGAGCGCTGAGGCCTCTACGGCAGCACAGCCGGCCACGGGAGGCAGGAGCATGCGGCATGACCGGCACTGCTTTGGACGGCTGGAGCAAGAAGACCAGAGGTTAAAGAAGCACTACAGCCGTTGGATGGACATCGTATGGTCACTGGAGCTAGAATCGTTCATATTGACTAAGTTGACAAAGCCCTTCGTCCCCGTCAACTTAGTAGGCCCACAAGTCAGCCTCCCAGCAAGGTGGGTCCTAGCTAGCCGGGGGAGTATTCATTTTTTGGTGCGTAATAAGGAGGCACTTCCGGTGGGTCCTAGCTGACAGTGGGGGGAACATTTTTTTCACGAAATACGGTGGCCCGTCCGGTGGGTCCCAGCAGTCAGGGGGAAACGATTTTTTTTGCAAAATACTGGTGGCCCATCCGGTGGCCCATCCGGTGGGTCCCTGCTGTCAGGTGGAGGAATCATTATTTTCCACGTAATAAGGAGGCACTTCCTTGCTACCGCCATGGACCCAACTGTTAGCCTCTCCACGTACAGTCCATGTCCGATGGAAGTCGTTCCTTCCACGTTGACCACGCTGCGCCGAGAGCACCAGGGTGGTGGACGACGGCGAGGCCTAGGAAGGGGACGACGCGAAGCCGGTGAAGATGCGGCAGTGGATGCCCACGCGGAGAGGAGTATGAGGGTTCACTCGTTCGGCTGCGGTATGAGGCTGCCGTCGCCGCAGGGCCTGGCCAGCGGTGGGAATAGTAGGGGCGGTGAGGCCTCCACGGCAACACAGCCGACCATGGGAGGCAGGAGCAGGCGGCACGACCGGCGCTGCTTTGGGCGGCTGGAGCAAGAAGACCAGAGGTTGAAGAAGCACTACGGCCGTTGGATGGACATCGTACGGTCACTGCAGCTAGAATCGTTTATATTGACTAAGTTGACAAAGCCTTGCATACGCGTCAACTTAGTAGGCCCATAGGTCAGCTTCTGAAACGGTGCACCCCAGATGTCAGGGGGAGGAATCATTTTTTGGGCGGGTGAAGCTAGAATATCCGAGATTGAAGAAGAAGCACGGCATCCGTTGGATGGACATCCAACGGCCACTGCTGCTAGAACTGTGTGTTGACTATAAGTTGACAAAGCCTTGCATACGCGTCAACTCTGTTTTTTTAGGGGACGCGTCAACTTAGTAAGGCTAGAAGTGTGTGGCAGAAAACTTATAGCCCATTTGAGATTTGTAAGAATGTGTAGCCCATTTTCGAATTCTAATGGAATTTACTACAGCCCATTTACAGTTTGTTAAAAGTACAGCCCATTTCAACCAACCGTTCAAAACAGAATTCAATAAAATTTCCCACATTTTGATGGGATCCGAAATATTTTTATCCCGAAATTTCTAGTCAGATTAAATACAATTTCAATATAAATTTATATTACATAAAAATCCAACGAAACATTGCGCTCGCAACAATTAATGAAATTAAAATTTTCAATATCCAAAAATAATATTTTATAAAGTAATCACGTGTTTGGTGCATTTTTTTATAGTTACCACCCAATTTTTATAATCACATCCCATTTATTATTTCTTAAAGCCCATTTTCTTGTTAAGCCTAATGCATCCCTCCTAGGAAAGATTTGCAGCCCAGCGGGGCGGAGAATAACAACTGGACCTTGCCTGGGTATTCCTAAAAAAAGTATAGTTGGGCTAGCCATTTTCAGCGTGAAAAAAAATTAATATCTGGACTGGATATCTGGCCTGGGCTAGACGGGCCACAACCCGCCCAGTTAATACATGCAGCGATGTTTTCGTTGTTGTTCAGAGGAGAAAAATTAATATCTGGGCTAAACATCGAAAAACTCTACAGTGCTCACACCTCAAAAACACAAATACTGCTCGAGTTGCTTGGTCCCAGCTATCGGCCGCTTGTTGTGCAATTCTCTCATTTATTGACTAGTACTAGATAGGTTGACAATGGTATGGGACCGTGATGTCAGGAAACTAGGGGGAAGCAAAATAAATAACTCCAGCGAGCGCTTCCACCTCTGCCTCGTTGTCTCTCGTGGAAACCCCTTTCCTCCCTTTTTTTGCTCGGGCAAGGACCAATGCATGCAGCACGTCCATGCGGTTATTAGGCAAGAAATAAAAGCGCTTTGCATGCTATGAATTACGATGGCCTGCATGGGTAGCTAATAAGGCATCCTCTTAACTGCTGTGATTAAATGTTGTGTTTAGAAGAGAGAAATATTCTTCTTTTCCACCAATCTGCTTGCACCTAGGTCGTGATGCACCTTCTAATACGACTTATTCACCTAAACGGAGGGAGTATAGTTTTATACATATATATAATAAGGAGGCACTTGCATACGTGAGGCTATGGACCTGCTGGGTCCCCATTGTCATCCTCTCCAAGTAAAGTCATCTCCTCGCCCGCGCGCGCTTTCTGCCTAAAACAGTCAGTGCCGCCCGCCCCGCTTCCCGGTGCAGGTGGTTGCTCCGCCTTCAAACGACACAAGTGCCGTCCGTCCATCCATCCATCTGCCGCCCACATTAATGATACGCGATTGCCGAGGCGGCTACTCCGGCGCCACACGTCCATCCCTCCGCCCGCCCACCATTGCTATATAAACTGCTGCACCGGCCATCACTGCAGTCATCCGCATCCATTCCCTTTCTCCTGTCCACACCACTACTGCCCACCATGGCTTCCTCGCACTCCAGCGCTCTTCGGGACGGGCGGACGACGGACCACAGGAGAAGCCAGCCATTGCTGCCGACCAGTTGGACGGCAGGCAGCCGGAGGACGACGATGTCCCAATGGAGAACATGGTAGTCGACGATCCGGCGCCAACCCCCTCCTCCGTGCCATCCTCGCCGGTGCATTGCACCATGACCATCGGCGAGGCCCGTGCCCAATATATGGACAGTGTGAGGCAGATGCGTCAGGAGCAGTTCCGGGAGGCGCAGGCCGACGCCACCTACAACCACCATCTCCTCCAGGAGCACCTGCAGGCGGAGGAGCATATCGCCGCGGAGCGGGCGGAGCAGGAGGCGCTGCTCGACTCGTACGGCTCCGCCCGCAAGGGCCGCCTCGAGCGTGGGCGGGAGTGCATGCGGGTGGCGGAGGCTGCGGCCGCCTACAAAGAGGCTAGCAAAGAGGGCGATGAAGCGGGCGAGGCGCTGTTTGGCGAGACCAAGGACGAGGCAGAGGACAATGCCGGCTCCGACGAGTCCCCGCTCCGCTGGCGTCGACGAGGCCCTACTCCACCAAGGCCCCGCGGCGCCAACAACGAGGCAGAGGACACCGCCGGCTCCGCCGAGGCCCGGCCCCACCAACAACGAGGCAGAGGACATAGCCGGCTCAGCCGAGGCCCCACCCTGCCGGCAACGCGGGGGAGGATTTCCACCGCTCTGCTGAGGCGCCGCCCGTCGGCAACGAGACAGAGGACATCGCCGGCTCCGCCGGGGCCCCGCCCCGCTGCCAACGAGGCCGCGCCACACAGAAAACGAGGAAGAGTAGAACACGGTAGGTCGCCGCCGCTCGGGTCCAAGTAAGGCCACCGCTGCTACCCTCCTGTTGAAGCCAAGCTAGGCGGGTTGACCATTGACGGCTGGTTAGCTTCTTGGCGGCGACGTGGAATCGGGGAGTTTTGCTTGAGAATAACGCTGCTTCTACTTAACTGCTGGTGCAGTTGGCTGACTGACACGTGGGCCCAATATGCCACATGTCAGTTACACAACTACACCTGCAGTTAAGTCACTGAAGCTTCTGTTCGGCTTAGCGAGACACATGTGGGTAGCTTTGGTTAATTAATTATACCTCCAGCGCACCCCCTTTTAGTTGAAGAATGTATTAAATGTAATGAAATCTGGCATGTTTATATGAAATCCGACCATGTATGAATGAATTTATTTCGATTAGTTCGAATTCCTGTATCACTGGCATTGGATGAACATGCAAAACAATATGTACTAGCATTATTCCCAGGGTGATCACCTCTTTTGTAGCAGTTTCACATGTACTCCCTCCGGTCCTTTCTAGTCTGCATACAAGTATTGTCTGCAATCAAAGTATCTCTACTTTGACCAATCTTATACACAAAAGTATGCACTTTCACAATGTGCGAAGTAAAAAGGAACAGAAGGAGTACAAAGAGTTTGAGCAGGTTTTTAGCGTTTCTGTACATTGCAATCAAACACACAAGCCTGGCAATTCATAGAGAACATACGAAACAATCGATGATTATGCATCTTAGCGACTCACATGTCAGAGGCAATATTTACTACACAGCTAAAGAATAAAGAAAAAATTGATCGATGCTGCTGACAGCAAGGGCGTCCCATTCGAAAATATCAAACGCATGTCTTGCTAAAATCAATGAGCAAAATTTGACAAGGTTGTACCATTCCAAAATATCAAATGCCTACGATTGTGGAATGGGCAGGGTTTTCCATTAGTTCGGACATGACATGGCACCTCGTGCTAAATAAAAACGCTATTCTTTTTGTGCAGTTCCACCAAAATCAACCAAATTCACGCGTAGCTTGTATGATTTCGCCCTTATATGTTGCAACGCCTTGAACTTATCAGCACCTCCTTTCTTGTGGTGGAAATGAATGATTCGATGTATTCATGAACATTCTGTGCAGTTCCCATTGAAATCAAGACGAGCACCCCTATTTGCACAAATACAAAAAAGTGATTAGTATAGAGCAAACTGTACTATGAATTGACAGTTTCAACAGGCACATACATGGTCCATGTAGAGCACACTTTTAGAAAAATGGAAGTCGCCAGAAAGAATCCTAGAACAACATTGTACTCACGCATCACAGCAAAAAAATGGAGATTTTGTCGGTCCTTCTGAGCTGAAGTTAGTTTGGTCTTGTGGGGAGTAATGTAACCATCCTGCAACTGCTCCTTCTGATGATAAGATAGACAGGGCTTCTTCATCCTGGCATAATCGAAACTAGTCACTTCACGTACTCCATATTCTTCTTCAGAGGAAGATGATCCTGTTGTGCAAAGACAAGAGGACTACTGAATGCTAGCATCACTGTTTGCTCGAAAAAAAGGAAAGGAAATATTTAAAACAGCACAGATGAAGCACTTCTCAAGGATAATACCACTTTTTCATGACAGTATCTAAACAGTAGCACAACACCAATAGAGATGACAAAGCTCAATCATATGGATGAAATCAGTGGGCGAGTACCAACCTTTGTCAGGAGGCTTATTGTGTAGAGCATACAGATGAAGCAATTCTCTGGAACCATCTGTTGCAATCTACGGTGGTGGCCATGCTTACTATATACTCCTCGATTAGTTTAATGTTTCCAACATCTTCTTGTGCAGTTCCACTAAAATATATGGTATCTTCAAAGAAGATCCCTGTTTGCACAAGTAGAGATAATTACATATTCCATTAAGAGTGGCATCAAATCAGTGGCAAAACAATTGCTCGTTCCAGCCATAGCAATAAATTAAGATGCAAAACTATATCATTACTTGTGTCATCACAGTTCCAGTGCTTCATTACAGCACCGGGAGTTGATTTTTTTCTTCCCCTTGTTCTTCCCCTTCATCACTTGGTTCAATAAGAAACAAGCTTCGCCTTCAATGTAAGATTTGGCATGTCAATTAGGGAGCACAAGTATAGTACTAAACTTAATTTTCTGATGAAAGTGGCAAAATACAGGCCAGCAGTTGCGAAATATCCTTATCCTACCTCAATGGGATATTACGGTGCACATACAGATTGGAAGTCTTGTCTCCATTTGTGCAGTTCACTAAAATCAAGCAACATTATCGTACAAGTATCACAAGATATGAACGCACACTGCAGAATCATGTGAAAGAAGGCTAGTACTGACCTCTCATGATGCAGAATTCAAACAACTCACAAGAAGAAGATCTGAACCAAATTCACCTTAACGGATAGGAAGTAAGATCTCCTCTTGTGCAGTTCCACTAAGATCAAGCAATCAAGCAACGTTGTCGGTGTGACATTTTGGTTGAACTGCACAAAACACTCTTAAAACAAAAGTGTTTTGTGCAGTGCAACAAAAGGTCACAATGGCAACGAGGTGAAGCAGATAACCCTGTTTACACAGAGGTGCAAAGGAAACAATTAGTGGTTAATAACGGTGGATGACACAGAAGCCAACAAAAAGAAGCATCTACCTTATCTAAATGGGAAAGAAAGCAAGATAGTAGCATTTCTCAAACAGTGGCATTGATTAATATTAACATAGATATTATATTAACAATAAAATTCGTTAAACGTGTAATTTGCTTTTAACTGTGGCATTGCATCAATTTTCCAGCGGCATTATTAGAGGGTGTTTGTTTAGAGGGACATTTTGGTGTAGGGACTAAAAAAACTCCGTGTCAGTCCCATCTAAACCAAAGAGGAGGGACTTTTAGGGACTAAAAGTGGGCATTTGGGACTAAAGAAAGAAGACCCCGAGGGAGCCTTTTTGGGACTTTTTCCAACAGTTGCCCCTGCCACGCATCGCACCTTGTCTCTATTAGTTCATTACTAGGGGTAGCATGGTCTTTTAGCATGTCATTTAATAACCTCTAGTCCATGTTTAGTCCCTGGAATCCACCAGGTAGGGACTAGGGAGTTTTTAACCAAACAGGGCCTTAGATAAACAACAGCTAATGAGTTGCACGGGACAGTGGACGCACCAGCACCATGTGCATCTATCGATGTACTGTGGTCATGCATAGTCTGTTGAAACAAAGAACAAGCAACCAAGGAGCATATTTGCGTTGGTCCCAGTTTTGTTATCTTTAGACGCCTTTCCCTATGTGAGCGCAGCAAATCTAGTCCTGCTCAAACTCTACAGCCTTGTCCCTTCCTTTCCTTTTTGAACTAGTACTTTCGCCCCTTCCTTTCCTCTTTGAACCACGTCCTAGATTTATGCGATACAACTTTCCCCACTACTTTCCCCCATTCCTTTCCTCTTTGAACCATCTCCTAGATTAATGCAATACAACTTTCCCCCTTCATTTCCTCTTTGAACCACGTCCTAGATTCATGCTATATACAACTTTTCCCACTACTTTCCCCCATTCCTTTCCTCTTTGAACCACGTCCTAGATTCATGGTATAGATGCAGCTAGAGCAATGCATGTGGAGTAAGTAAATTATACCTTATGGTTCTTGGGGCGTGGTTCGGTGGGCGACGGGACGGCGGCGAAGAGGAAGGGGTCAGAGGCCCTCCCGCGCCGCCGGTGGGTGGAAAGTGAATAGCTGCGCCGGTAGTCCCTCGCCGACGGTGACAATGTTAAGCCTCCTTCCCTTCCCGGCGGACGGATCCTGCCGGCTCTTTGAGCAGCGATGAGGGGAGAGAGAGGCCAACGAAGTCTTGTTTAGATCTGGAGAGGACGAGAGAGTGTGAAGAGAGCAACTACAAGCGCTGAGGCTCCAGCGGGAGAGGGCGAGAGAGTGAGCGAACAGGCTAACCAGCTACACAACCCTCCCGTTATGTTCAACGAGAGGGAAATAACCTTTTATACATTCCTGCATTCGTGTGACAAGCATGCTGTGTTTTTGTGTGTGTGTGTGTGGAAGTCATTGGGATTTCAATCATAATCGTGTCATGTGGCTTTGGTGGTAAGACTATCCATAGTGCTGCAGAAATAATGCAGCCTTAGTCACCTTACCTCTCTCCACGTAGTATGTTGGGTCCCACCAGTCAGAGGGTGAAACAAACAAATTAATAAGAAAAATTAAAAGCGCCAGCGGTGTATCTTACCTCACACATCTCGCTACTGCTCGGGAACACTGTCCAATTGATCCCTCTATTCGCTCACGTACTATTTTAAGTGAATCCTTATTATAACATGCACACAAATTTTGGCCACTTGTATTCGACTTAAGTCAGTGTGCCACCGTATCTCGTATACTTACTACTCCCTCCGTCTAGGTGTAATAAGTCACGTTAGAAGGTGCAACGGGACCAAGGTGCGTGCGTGTGCGTGCGTGTGTGTGTGTGTGTGTGTGTGTGTGTGTGTGTGTTTAACACCATGTGTGTGTTAGAGAGAGCGACAGATCGACCTACTCCTACAGAGAGATGTTGTGTAGTGTACGATTTTAGCCGTGAGAGTCGGTGCATCCTCTCGTTTCTGGGCGTGTCCAGTAGGGACATGCGGACAGCTGCCACGCCCGCTCCTGACCAGCCTGGCCCACCCAAAGCCCCTCCATCGCCCACGCGTGCTTCCCGCCCGAAACGGTCAGCGCCGCTCCAAAGAATCGGTGCCGCATTCATGCCCGGGCAGAGCGGACGCGACCTCTCACTGGCACAAGAGTGATGGTTGCTTCATCCGTCCAACTTACTGCTGGGTCTATGTGATTTGACGGCTCATTGGTCTTTATTACTGAGGTGGTAGGACTACTGGATGTCCCAAGCTTTCGGCGAAAGGAGGTATACTACTACTAGATTACAATGTTCTCCATTCTTACAGCGGAGGCGTGCAAGAGCAGTGAAAACACGCAGGCTCAGTGATTACATGGCCCACCTCACACTATCACCGCGCGACACCTAACTCTTTACATAGTACTCCCTCCGTTCCTAACTATTACTAGATGAGTCCCCGCGCGTTGGCGCGGAACAGCAGTATATCTCTCTGCACAAAATTATTGATTTCATAGAACAAAAAAAACACTATAACCGCATGACAAATGTGGTAGCCAAACTAAATAAACTCCCATCATCATTTATATCATCCCACGTAAGCAAAAAAGATCAGCCAACTGAACTCCTACTACATAATGGGATTATATTTTTCTTTTTGACATGTTAATGGGACTTAAAAGCTCATTTACATGCATGCTACCGGTGCATGCTTGCATGCAGACATGTTGATGTGATTTAAAACCCACTCACATGCATGTGGCACGGTATTTCTGCATGCTTGCATGTGGCTTAGTGCGGAGCCTCTCAACGTCAAGATCAGACGGCTATTATGGACTGATTTACTTCATCTAACGGCTACATCAATTTTGATGACGTGGCTCAAGGAGAGGATACAGAATTCCTAGTAGTGGGGGCTAGCTATTACTAGTAGATATAAGTCTTTGTAGAGATTCCACTACATACGGAACAAAATGAATGAATCTACACTTAAAATGCATCTATATACATCCACATGTGGTTCATGGTGAAATCTCTACAAAGACATATATTTAGGAACGGAGGAAGTACTAGTATAGTACGTACTTTAATTTATCGGCGAGATAAATTTGTACAATGCTATGAAGCTTCCAGCTTCTGTTACATGTATCTTGCGTCCAAGGTTGCCCGTTGCAACATTTCATCAAATACAAAGGAGACTAACATGCATGTTATTGCATCTCAATGATTGACAGATCATAGGAAATATGTACTCCCTCCGTTCCAAAATAAGTTTCTCAACTTTGTGCAAACTTTAGTACAAAGTTGTACTACTACTAAAGTTGACACTTATTTTGGAACAGAGGCAGCTAAAGAAAAGAACGATCCATGCAGTCCCTAGCCCTTGAACCATGAACCCTGACCAGGCTTCAATTTGCTGGCAACGTTCGAGCTTCCTAATAAATGAAGTTTGCAGCCTTTTGACCATCGGATCATTTTGTGCAGTTTCACCAAAATCGAGATGAGCATCCCTGTGGCAAAGAAATTGAACAAGCGTGATTAGAATAAGATTACCGGGACTAGTTGATGAGACATAAACTCATCACAAATACAGTACGTAGAAGCCAGTAGAGGTATGTGCGGGGCAAAGAAGTAGAGAAATATCCACAGGGAGCGGTGTGGGCAGCTGGAGCAGTGGTGCAAGCCGGCTGTAAAGGGAGTTGTACCTGAGGGACGTAGCTCAACCTTGAGGAGGGCGGCGGGAGGCGGCAACTGCCCACGTCGCGGCAGTGTGCAAGGGACGAAGGCAACCTCACCAGCTTTGTGAGAGAGAACGGTGGGGACCCCTGATCGGGACGTGCCGACAGTGGGTTTTCACCGTCGGCGACGGCCACCGCATCTACACTAAGCATCCACCCCTTCCCCAAGCGGACGTGATCCGCCGGGATGTTAGAGATGTGGCCACAGTCGTTTTGTGCGAGAGTGTGTGAAGAGAGCAACCCCAGCAAGCAACCGTGTAGGCTGGCCCGTCCTGACTATGTACTCCTTTTCTCTCCATATGAACCTATCATATTGTGTACGTGCCACTGAAGAAAAAAAACTATTTATAAATGACGCGGCACCTACTACTCGTTCTCCTATAACCTTGCGCTTGGCATCTCCAAAATATTGACCTTGAGATTGGCTCTTCGCCTCTTCGGGAAGTCGAGCAATAATGGTAGTGTAGTATATATCGTTCTGGCTATATGAGACCAAATGAATTGCTGCACGTCCACCACGTGGGCGAGGATCGAGGGGCGAGGGAGAGTGCTACATATGGAGCAAAATAAGTGAATCTACACTCTAAAATATGTCTATATACATCAGTGTTTGGAGTATGTACTAGTAGTTCATATTGAAATCTACTAAAGGACATATATATTCCAAATAATATGATATAATCTCTATAACCAAGGTAGTAGGGACGAGGAGTAAACGGAGGGAGTAGTAAATTTTTCTCCTCGTCCTGCGAGCCACCGCGCGCATGGGCGAGGGAGCGGGCGTAAGGCGTAGTAAGCAAGCTTCACCTCATCCTGTGAGCCATCGTGCCCGTGGGCGGGGGAGACAGTGTACTAAGCAAGCTTCTCCTCGTTCTACGAGTTGACGGGACACATGAAAAGTACTCCAGTGTATAGAGCCTTGCCTCTAAGGTAGGCCCCACATGGTTTGCCTCTTTTTTAAACATAACACGTCAAGTCGCAATTTGTTTGTTCACCCGTCGTAGACGATCCTCCCTCCACCAAGTGGACACATGCCAAATTACCATGTGGGCTGCCCTTTTTGTACAGAAATGAGCTCCACCGTGTACCCGTGCGGGTGTGGTTGGGAAAGAGACGGGAGTACGTGCGCCGTGCATGCACCTCTTCTCTTCGTGCACGTCCCCCACCTACGTGGGTGTGTGTGAGAGATACAAACCGCGTTCGTGAGTGTTTTTTGTTTTGTGGTGGGGGTGGGGTGGGGGTGGGGTGGGGGGTTGATTTCGTGAATTATTTGTGGGAATATGTGTCGATGACATCTCAAACAAAATTTTGCATGCAATGTGTGTGAAATGGAGGCCTATCCTTATCATACATAGAGGGTTGGGCAATCCACGAGAAGAGAGGGAGGGGTCATAGCTATCGATAGAGTCGAAGAGAGGATCAAGTCGGTGGGTGCGAGATCGATGAAGAGAGCCATCGAAATTGTGTGTGCGTACAAGTCAAAGATATAAGGCGACTGGCCTACCGGAACATTAGAGGGCACACGTCAAGTTTGTGTGTGGCAGGGAGACATGACTAGAGCGCTTGGTGTATCGGTGTGTGGGGGGAGGGGTGGTGGGAGGGGTAGGCAGAGGCCTAACTATAGAGGTAGAGCGACTCGTATATGTGTTGAGAAGGAGAGACCCAGTTATGTCTTGAGGGAGATCGGTCGACATCCATACATAACTGAAGGACGGGAAATATGATGGGAGAGAGAGAGGAGAGAGAGGGAGGGAGGGAGAGGGAGGGAGAGGGGTAGAGTGCTGGATGGGTGATGGAGTTGCTTCTCGAAGATGGTGGGAGAGGCCTACTAGACAGACTAAGGGTGGAACTACAATGTTATCAATAAGAGTGGGGATGTGTTTTTGTGTGTGCCTGTTCGTGATAGATATGTCAGGACGTATCCATGGATGATGAAGGGGAACCATGTGTTTGCTAAGCAAACCTAACTAGATCGGTAGATCAATTGTTGTTTGTCGGAGGAAGGGAGAGACACAACTAATGAGGTAGATCGATTGACGTGTGGGTAAAGAACGAGTTATAAGGACCTAGCTAGCTATATGTATAGCGAGAGATCGGTCGGTGTACGTCCATTTGTTACAGGCAAATAAGGCCCAGCGAGACGGATAGACAGAGAGAATGGATCTAGGAGGTGGTGCGAGAGGCCCAACTACTAGCTAGATAGGGGGAGGAGTGTGTGGTTGTTAGAGCGATGAAAAGAGGGGCGAGAGTTTACACGTGTGTCTGACCGTATAAGAGACACGAGGCAAGGACACATAAAGGAGGAGATTGAAGGTGTGTTTGTATGTTGTAGGCATGCATTGCTGGAGAGGTTTGTCGATCGGTGTGTGTCGGAAAGGAGTTGTGGAGACTCTGGGAGAACGACCTAAAGAAAAAAATGAATGTGCCCGGTGGATAGAATGCCGAGGGAGGGGGAGGGCGAGGAGGGCGTGTGCATGCACGAGAGAAAGTTAGTGGTAGCTACAAAGGTTAGAGGATTGTGTGGGTGTAAGAGACTAACAAAGATCATAATTTGATATGAAAGCGGATTCATATATTTGAATAGGAGATCATAGTGTTTTAAACATTACATGCATGAATATAGCGGTGATACACGTGCTGTGCACAGTTATACCATAATGTGATAATGCATGGTGTTTGCAACTCACAGCTAAATGCCGAAAAATCTAAACCTTATAATACATCAAACAATCTCACATTTTATTTGAATTTGTGATAATGTGTGGCGTTTGCAGCTTACAACTAAATATCAAACAATCTAAACAATACTATATATCAAACATTCTCACATTTTATTTGAATTTGTGGTAATGTGTGGTGTTTGCAACTCACATCTAAATACTTGTAGGCGTAGGGGGCGGGGCACCATACAAAATGTGATAAACACATTATACATATGAGACATGGTTTAGATTATGAAGATCTAGCTAGAGCTAGAAATGTAATGTGATTTGAAATCAAAATAAAGTGGATTCAAAAAATCTAGTTCGAGTTCAAATAGTACACATAGTTCATATGTAACTCGAGACTAATCGTGTGGTGTGCTGTGAAGATAATACACAAACGATGGTTTAACTTGACAATAATGATGATTGTAGATCTTATTAAAACAGAGAAACGAATTCAAATGCTTTGACTTCACAACAATCATTACTGTAGATCTTATTCAAATAGAGAAATGAATTCAAATTTATTTCATATTGAAGCAGTAGTATATACGTTTGGAATGCACTAAAACGTTCATTTGAGTAGTAGGTTGCATGCATTATACATGTAGAGAAATATTTTAATTGAACATAACATGAATTCAAAGTTTTGAATGACATTTGTAGGGCGCATTGATTTGGTACAGTACACGTTAGGCCTGTCCGGAAATTTCAACCCGCACCTTGTTAGCCCGAAATATTTAAGATATATCTTTGTCTCGTTGTGCTCCGACAACTCCCTCCATCTCAACCCGCGCCTTGCTATTACGAAATTACAACGCGCGTGAAAACTCCCACCTCCTGTGAAATCCTGACACGCGAAATGCCCGTGGTACCCCTGAACCGAAAGAACCGCCTCAAATCGGTGGGGGTACTTTCGTAACTTACCCCACATTTCAGACAAGCGCGTCTGTAAGCCATGGTTCCCCACTGCCATCCCATCTGCCCACCCATTCGTACACCGAGGTCGCAGAAACCTGCGACGAAACCCCACACCCTGCTCCGTCCGCCACCCAGCCGGAGCCTCTTCCCCGACGACGTCGTCCACAGCAATACCTCGACGTCCCTCATCCACCATACCGAATGAGGATCCATCGTCGATCTCATCGTCCCGCCGGTTCAGCCACCCCGTCCTCCACCTCCAAGGAGCTGCCTCGATGTTCCCCTCGTCTTTCGCGCCAGCTCCATTCCCACACCGCCGTCTTCACCTGCACCACCGGAAGAGCATCATCATCACCGTTTCCTTGGATGAAGCTACGGCCTAATCGGCGCCACCAAAGAGGTTGTACAATAATCGCCGCATTTTCTTCTTGATTCGATCTCATGGTGCTGCCGGCGCTCGGTCCCGAGCCGACACGGCGCGGCTCCATCCACGGCAGCGTCGCCGGCCACTTCCTCCACGGCGTCGCTCCCTCGGCGGCGACGTCCACATCAGTAGGACCTACTGCTGCTTTAGCTCTCGCTCACGCTGCTGCTCTGCTCTTGCTCTCGGTCCCCTGCCTGGTCTGCTCTTGCTATTGCTCTTGCTCGCGCTGTTTCTCTCGCTCTTACTCTTTCTTGCGATGCTGCTCCGATTTAGCTACACTTCACTCCGATGCCGCCGGGGTGAAGGAAGAACCAGCCGCAGCGGGGAGGGGGGCTCGCCGGAGAGGTACCCCACTATCAATCTTAGGGTTCAGGATGGGGCGGTGGTCGTCGGCGGTGGCGGGTCATTGGCAGGGCGGTGGCGTGGGGATCGCCAGAGAAAAAGCTCGGCACGGGGGGCCTAGAGGGATGGCCGGGGCGGCGGCGGACCGGCGGTGGGGAGTGTTTTCAGGGCGGGCGGGGCGGCGCACCGCGGGCGGCGGGGGCTGCTGTTTGGCTGGCTCAGGGGGGTGGAGGTTGAAGATGAACCGCAGGCCCTTGATTTCTATCCAACGGCTGCAAAATCGACTGACCAGAGATGAATAAGACAGTCGACCGACGTGTAGCCTCACCTTGCTAGTGCGTTCAGTTTCGACAGCAAAATTTAGTTTTGACAGCAAAATTCAGTTTCAACAGTTAAGGTCAGTTTCGACAGTTAAGTTCGGTTTCAACAGTTAAATTCAATTTTGACAGTTAAGTTCAGAGATGAGAGGCTGATGTATTTTACATCTAGCACTTTGTGGTTATGTATTTTACGTCATGTATTGGAGATGCTATTAGAATTCCACTCAGGTTAACATTGTTCATTGTCTCTCTTGTCCTGCTTCAGCCTCGGCGTCGTACAACTCACCAGAGCTGCTCCAACGACGAAACCCTCCATCACAGCAGAGCAGTACCTCGGGCTCCATCTCCAGACGCCTAAGATCTTCTTCCCCTCCTCCGATAGCCAAGTCAGACGGAGCATCCTCACCGGCCAACCCAATCACGCTGAGATCGACATGGCTTCGCCAAAGAGGTTGTACACTTGTTGCATCTCTTTTTTACTCTACATGTTATATATATTGTCCACTGAGCACACGGATTTGTTCCTTTAGTGTCTCCTTGAAAGAAAAATCGTAGGAATTTTAATTTTCACTTGTCCTCCTTTTCAAATTCCTATTCATGAAGCACAAGCCTAAGAGATAGTAGCATAATAGCATTATAACCATACATTTTCTTGTGGTTTGACTTAATCTCACCATGCTTCTTTGCATCCTGCGATCTTCCAATTGTTGTGAATCAAACAACCAGATTGGCAGAAATCCTATGTTTTTAAATTCTTTGTTTTGCACGTGCATTCCTATCCTATTCCTGTCTATTTCCTATCCCTGCATTGTTGGAATCCTCCAATTCAAACGAGCCCTTATAGAATTACTTCTCTTACAGATAGTTCTCAAAGAAAACCTTGCGTGGTTTGTCCCGCTCCTGCTGCGCCATCGTCCATCCCAGCTCAGCTGCTCCAACGACAGAAGGGTCCAGCACAGCAGGGATCCGGCCTCCAGACTGTCTTTCGCTGCCTCAGATCTTCTTTCCCGCCGCTGGCAGCCATGAAAACTGCACTACCATCATCAACCGAGCAGATGACCTCGAGGACTACACGGGTCCGCAAGAGAGGTCGCACTCTTTCGTGTCTGCTTACGTTATGCATCGCTTAATATTACATGCTACTTTATCATCCTGTTCACCGATTGGAATCTGAGTCAGCTCCAAACTAATGGTCAAACTTGTGTTTTTAAATGGTTGCGGGGTACATATCGGGGCCGCTATCAATACTATCTATCTACTATCTGGTTAATCTTCGGTGTCTACTATGAGTTTCATGTTGGGTGGGAAACAAACAGTAAAGAAGCCATTATCTGTATTTTTTAACTGAAGCCATTATCTGCCTGCTATTATTGGTTTTGGGTCTATCCACAGGTTGCTACCATCACTCTGGATTTCTTCATGCACTGCTTACATAATCTCACTATGTTTTATTCCTATGCATGACAGTTATTGTAAACAATGGAACTAAACATGTAGAGCAAAAGAGATGAGCCTTGTGTGGCAATAAAATTTCATGCAGACGTCGCTCCATGGTAGCGCAAAGGCAGCCCCCCTCCACGCATTTCGGATTGTAATCGAGAGGAAGATATCTGTTCTGAGGGGGATTCAGAAGGAGAAGACAACTCCTATTTATCCCCTGAGGTCTTCGCTCTAACTTGGCATGCTGAGGTTGGTTATATCATGCATATTGTCAGATTTCGGGTTCCGGCAGACCCTTAAGGTTCAAACACTGGGGTGCGCGCGGAGATTTCGCCTCCTACCTACCTGCACCCCTCCGCCTTGCTAGGATCTGAACTAAGGAAAGAACAACGCAAGAGACACAGGGTTTATACTGGTTCGGGCCACCGTTGTGGTGTAATACCCTACTCCAGTGTGTGGTGTGGTGGATTGCCTCTTGGGCTGATGATGATGAACAATACAAGGAAGAACAGCCTCGCGAGGGTCTGTTCTTGGCTAGGGTGATGAACTGCTGGGAGGAGCTCAGTCACCTTTCTCTCTCTCTCTCTCTCTCTCTCTCTTTCTGATCTTCTCTCTCTCTCTTTCCCTGCCTCCCCTTGCTCCGTCTCTCTGTCCCCCTTGCTCTGTGGGTGGCTGGTGCTATTTATAGAGTCCCTGGTCCTCTTCCCAAATATCGAGCGGGAAGGGAGCCAACAATGGCGGGCTAATTTGAAGGGGGACAACTAGTATCAACTATCCTGACAAAAGTAGTCTTCGCCTGCGCAAAGCTCTGGTGATGACGCCGGCTTGGGCTCCACGGTGACCTCCATCTCGTAGTCCTCCTGGTCTTGGTCTCGTTGCACCAAAATGGCAACCTTTGCCTGATGCCTTGGTACTCCGTGGCTGCGCTTGCCCCCTTTGCACCAAAGAGGAAGGGAGGAAGCTGCGCGGGCTGGCACCCGCCTGGCGCCCCCGGTCATCATGGCTTGCGTCACAGGCACCTCGTGAGGTACCCCGCCTTGATCTCTCCACCTCCTCGTGAGCCAGCCTGACGAGGCCGCACCTGAGGAAGCTCCGCGTCGTCCGCCCCGTGAGGCTTGGCCCCTCACGAGGGTCTTGGGATTGTGTTGGTGAAGATGGGCCGCGCTGGGCCCCCCTTTGAGCCACGCCGCAGGCCGCAGGCAGGCAAGTCTGGGGAGCCCCATTCCCAGAACGCCGACAGTAGCCCCAGGCCCAAGGCGCGCCCGGACTTGGCCGTGCAGGGAGGCGGAAGGGCAAGAGCGAAGCGCCGCGGGCCCTAACAGCCCGCGGCCTTGGGCGCCGCGTGGCGGTTGATTGGACGTGGGCGCCTCCACTTCCCCATGGCGCCTCGGCAACTGCACGGAATTGGCAAGTCCCTGCATGCAAAGCGGGTCATAATTACCTGCGATTGTGGGGGCCGTTGGTTGGCCATCGCCAGTTGTAAGTACGGACTGGCGCGCGCCCTTCCAGTTCATCCCTCCTTGCTCCTCCCTTTCTTCATGGCCCCGTCTAGGAGGTTCTCAGCCGCAGAGAAGGGGAAGGCTCACCAGGTTGAGCCCGCCTCTACCCAACCCAAGCGCGGCCGAGGGCGCCCTCGTAAACATCCTGTGGCCACCACTGTGGCTCCCCGCGGCCGTGGAGGCGATCTTCAGCACAATGACGGGCGGATTGCTGTGGCCCGGGGGCGCGCTCCGGCTGCGCGTCCCCCTAGGCCGCGCTTTCACGCTGCTGAAGTGCTGCCGGAGTTCGTCGTGTGGTCGGCGCGGCCGACCAGCACTCAGCTTCCACTTCCTTGCTTCCTCCTTGGCGAGCTACCGGCCGGCGCCCCGGGCGGCCTCTGGCTTCAGGCCGATGGCTGCTGCAGCCGGGCCTCATGGGTCTCACTGGAGGTCTCCGCGGCCGGGAGCCTGTTCTTGGCCCGCGGTTGGCAGATGTTTGCCCGCGCGCGTGGCCTGAGCCGTCGGTGCACCCTACACTTCATGTTCGACGGCGATGCCACCCTCTACGTGAGGGTGTTTGGGGAAGATGGTCGCCGCGCAGGGTGTTGCCCCGAGGGTGACGACCGCGGCTGAGAACCTAGCTCCAGCGATGATGGAGAGGGCAGCACTCGCGCGGCTGGCGGCGCTCAGGGTTCCTCAAGCTTCTCCGGTTCTTCTTCAGGCGGCGACTCTTCTAGCGGTGGCCGCGGTCAGCCCTCGTGCCGCCGTATCTGCTTGGGAGGTGGCAACGTGTCCGCCCGCCATCGCGCCTTGGTGAAGCGCGAGAGGGAGTCCGCCTGAGCTCCGGAGGCAGCTCGGGCCTTCCCTGCGGGCCGGTGTGAGGAGAGCTGCACCATATTTGTTCTTTCTTTTTCCTTTTCCCTGTGTAACAAAGACAATAGTGTGGAGCCCCGCGGGGTCGTGTTTGGGTTATTCCTGTTAATCATTGTTTTGCTTTCATTACCGTACCTTCCGGTTACGTGCCCGAGCATGGATAGTTCCCGGCCCCGGCCGTGGGGGCGCGACCGACCCAAGCCCTTTTTTTGTGTCGCGGTGCCCGTGGGGCATTGACTGGAGGGGTGCTCCTCTAAGGGGCCCAGGTCGCGAACTCTTTGAATGACTAGGATAGGAACACTCGCGAGGGCGCTCAGCTGCCCCCCTCGTGAGGCCTTGCACAAGAGAAATCAGGGCAGGAGAGTGAAAATTCGAAGAACCACAAGCCAAAGATGGCAACAACTTCAATAAAACTTCGAATGAGAAGGAACAAGCCAACTGCGGAAAGCAAATGAAAAGCCGCGTCCGGCACCTAATCTAGTCTTCGACGTCTTCTCACTAGCGCGGAGCTAAGTGCTGCCACTGGGCGTGGGAGGGAGCCCCAGGGCCTGAGGCCGGCGCTCCTGAGACTCCGGGGCGTGTACAGCCCCAACTCATTATTACGTGAGAGTGTCACGGGCGGCGAGCTTCACAGGCGTTGGCCTTCTTCACAGGCTCCGGGCCTTTTCCCAAACGCGATGGCTTCACAGGCTCCGGGCCTTTTCCCAAACGCGATAGCTTCACAGGCATTCGCCTTCTTCATAGGCTCTGGGCCTTTTCCAAAACGCGATAGCTTCACAGGCATTCGCCTTCTTCACAGGCTCTGGGCCTTTTCCAAAACGCGATAGCTTCATAGGCATTCGCCTTCTTCACAGGCTCTGGGCCTTTTCCAAAACCTGATAGCTTCACAGGCATTCGCCTTCTTCACAGGCTCTGGGCCTTTTCCAAAACCTGATAGCTTCACAGGCATTCGCCTTCTTCACAGGCTCTGGGCCTTTTTAGGGGTAGAACCTCCGGAGGTGCTGGATGTTCCATGCATTCTGGACTGGCACCCCCTCCTGAGTCTCCAAGCGCGCGGAGCCGAGCCTGGAAACATGAACAACTTTGAACGGGCCCTCCCACATGGGAGAGAGCTTGTGCAGCCCCTCCTGGAGAGGATCCGCCTGAGCACGAGGTCTCCTACCTCGAGAGTTCTGGGGCGGATGCTGCGGCAGTGATATCGCCGCAGTGCTTGTTGGTATCTCGCCGCTCGTAACGCGGCTTCTCGGCGACGTTCCTCCCGCAGCACGAGGTCCATCCCCCACATGGCGTCCTGCTGCGCCTCGTCAAACGCCAGGACCCGCGCGGAGCGACGTCTGACCTCGTGAGGGAGGACCGCTTCGGCTCCGTAGACCAGGAAGAACGGGGTCTCTCCAGTCGGCTTGGTTGCGGTTGTGCGGATGGACCACAACACGGACTGAAGCTTGTCGTACCAACCTCTGCCGCAGGCCTCCAGCTTCTTCTTGAACGTCCTGGTCTTGAGGCCCCTCAGGACCTCCGCGTTGGCCCGCTCGGCCTAGCCGTTGCTTCGGGGGTGCGCCACCGAAGCGTAGCATATCTGTGTTCCAAGGTTAGCACAGTATGTTTTGAAGAGGTTACTGGTGAACTGCGAACCGTTGTCCGTGATGATGCGATTCGGCACCCCGAACCGGCTCACGATGCCCTTGATGAACTTGACCGCGGAACCCGCGGGAATGGTGCGGACAGCCTCTACTTCAGCCCACTTGGTGAACTTGTCCACGGCGACGTAGAGGTAGCGGTAGCCCCCAGGCGCCCGAGGAAACGGGCCCAAGATATCCAGCCCCCAGACTGCGAATGGCCACGAAAGGGGTATAGTCTGCAAGCCTCCTGCTGGCTGATGGATCTGCTTGGCGTGGAACTGGCAGGCCTCACAAGCTTTTACTAGTTTGACGGTGTCATTGAGCGCGGTGGGCCAATACAACCCACTGCGGAACGCCTTGCCGACAAGGGTCCGTGATGATGAATGATGTCCACAATCTCCGCCGTGTATATCTTCCAGCAGTTCCTTCCCTTGCTCCATGGAGATGCAGCGCAGGGATACATCGTTTGGCCGCTTCCGGTAGAGCTCTCCATCCTTGATGCAGTATGCCGTGGCCTGGCGTGCCACTCGTTCCGCTTCCTCCTCCTTCTCCGGCAGGGTCCCTTGCATTAGGTAACTCCGGAGCTCCGCGATCCAACATCCCTCCTGAGGTTCCATTGTCAGGAGCAGACGTGCTCCTGAGGCCGGGCCACAGGCCGGAGCCCCTAAGGCAGGTGGCTGAGGGAGCTCCTCCCGGGGCTGAGCCGTGTTCGATAATGACGGCAGGGCTGATGGCTTGAAGAGCCGCTCCTTGAAAACGCCAGGCTCCTGAGGTAACCGCCTGGACGCCCGTTTGGCGATGTCGTCGGCCTCCTGATTGGTGCCACGGGGCACATGATGCAACTCCAACCCCCAGAACTGCTTCTCCATCTTGCGGACCTCCGCTAGGTAGGCTTCCATGTGCTCATCCTTCGGCTCGTACACTTTGTTGGAGAAATTGACAAGGAGCTGCGAATCGCCCTTGATGGTGAGGCGTTTCACCCCCAGGGCAGCCGCGGCCTTCAAGCCCGCTATTAAACCTTCATACTCTGCTATGTTGTTGGAGACCTTTTCACCTTGCTGGAAACAGAGCTGCACAGCGTAATAGAGCTTGTCCTGAGCGGGCGATATAAGCACCGCCCCAGCCCCAGCGCCATGCCTGGAGAACGCCCCATCGAAGTACATGACCCAGCCTTCTGGCGCCTCGTTTCCCGGGGACAGGGACCGATCCTCGTCGGCCTTGAGGCCTGGCGCCTCCGTCCATTCTGCCACAAAATCCGCCAACGCTGCTCCCTTGATGACTCTGGTCGTGCTGAATTCGAGCTGAAACGCTTGCAGTTCTATGTTCCACTCAGCGACCCTTCCAGCTGAACTAGGGCTCCTAAGTACTCTCTCCAGGGGGTACGACGAGAGGACCTTGATGGGTGACCCTGAAAATAGTGCCGCAGCTTGCGCGAGGCCATCAGTCGCGCGAGGAGGAGTTTCTGAGGCATGGGGTACCGCGCCCTTGCGTCCCGCAGCACCGTGCTGACGAAGTACACTGGGTGCTCAACAAGGTGGAGTGCGTCAGTGCTGCTGGCTCCCTTCGTAGACCGTGGCGCCTCTTGAGGCAATGAGGCCTCCTGAGGCTGGCCATCTGGAAGAGGGGCCTCTTCCGCCTCTGGTGCGCCCCTCTGCAGCGGCTGATCCTCCTCAGCCGCAATGGCGGTTTCTGTAGGCCTTCCTTGTCCATGTTCTGCCTTGTCCTGGGCTATTGCCGCAGTTTTGATTCGGCGCTCCTCTCTGACTGCCACTAAGGCTGCGCTGGCGGAGTAGGGAGTGGCGGCGAGGTAAAGCACCAGGGGCTCTTGAGGGCGCGGAGCCACCATGACCGGTGGGCTGGTCAGGTATCTCTTGAGATCCTGGAACGCCTTGTCGGCCTCTTCAGTCCACTCGAAGGGCCCCTTTTTCTTCATTAGCTGGAAGAAGGGCAGTGCTCATTCCCCCAACTTGGAGATGAAGCTCCCTAGCGCGGTCACGCGCCCTGTGAGCTTCTACATTTCTCTGAGGGTCTTTGGCGGGCTCATGTCTTCCACCGCCTTGACCTTCTCCGGGTTAGCCTCGATGCCTCGGTGGGACACGAGGAAACCCAAGAGCTTGCCCGAGGGGACTCCGAACACACACTTCTCTGGGTTGAGCCGTAGGTTCACTGCGTTGAGGCTCGCGAAGGTTTCCTCCAAGTCTTGTATCAAGGTCTTGGCCTCCCGAGACTTTACCACAATGTCATCGACGTAAGCTTCAACATTCTTCCCGAGCTGCGGGCCCAAGGTGATGTGCATCAGCCGCTGGAAGGTCGCCCCTGCATTACGCAGCCCGAATGGCATGCATGTGTAGCAGTACACCCCACACGGGGTTAGGAAGGCTGTCTTCTCGACGTCTTCTACCGCCATCTTGATCTAGTGATACCCAGAGAAGGCATCCAAGAAGCACAACAGGTCGCATTCCGCAGTGGAATCAACGATCTGGTCGATGCGGGGGAGCGGGAACAGACCTTGTGGGCATGCTTTGTTGAGGTTGGTGAAGTCGACACACATGCGCTCCTTCCTTCCCTTCTTTGGCACAACGACAGGGTTGGCCAACCAGTCTGGGTATCGGACCTCGCAAATGACCCCAGCGGCTTCTGATTTGCGGGTCTCTTGGACGATGAAGGCCTGCTTTTCTGTGGACTGCCGCCTGGCCTTCTGCTTCATAGGGCGCACGTTGGGGCACACGTTGAGGTGATGCTCGATTACACTCCTAGGGATCCCTGCCAACTGGTCAGGCTCCCAAGCGAATACCTTCTTGTTTGCACGCAGGAACCCGACCAGGGCCTTCTCCTGCTCGGGTTTGAGGTGGGCGCCTATGGTGAAAGTGGCGTTGGTGGATCCGTCCTCATCGACGGGTATCTGCTTGGTTTCTGCCTTGTCTTGGGTGAACAACTGTTTCTTCTTGGCGGGTGCAGCCCCCTTGGGCCCGGGGGTCTCCAAGTTGGCGGGTTGTGCCAACGCCGCCGTCTTGAAGGCGAGCTTGAGCACCCGCAGCGCGTCCCCGGTGTCCCTGTGCACAGTGAGGACATTGCTACTCCCAGGCATCTTCATGAGGTTGTACGCCGGGTGCGTCGCGGCCAAGAACTGGGCCAGTGCTGGGTAGCCGAGGATGGCGTTGTAGGGGAGGCCGATGGGGGCGATGTCGAAGTCGACCAGCTCCGTGCGGAAGTTGTCATAGGTGCCGAAGGTTACTGGGAGCCGGATCTGTCCCAAGGAGCTAGATGACTTGCCCCTACGCCTGAGAAGGGCCGGCTGGGTTGCAGCCGTTCCAGGGGTATGCAGAGGAGGTTGAAGGCCTCGACCGAGAGCATGCTGAGGCCCGCGCCGCCATCAATGAGGGTTCTAGTGACGGCCACCTGGCAGATGGTGGGGGTGCACAGCATGGGGAGCGCACCCGAGCAGGCCGAGTTGGAGGGGTGGTCCTCCGAGCTGAAGGTCAGGCCGGTCTCGGGCGCCGCCCGGTCCAGGTGAGCCCCCTGCCGCGTGGAAGCGGCGCTGACCCGAGGGATGAACGGCTTGGCATGGTGACTTGTAGGCGGCGCCTGCGAGCCGCCCAAGAGGGCCGCGACGACCGGGGGTGTTGGTGCAGCGCGATGGGCGGGGGAGAGGTTGCGGGGCTCCATGGGCGCGCGGAGCGCGCGGGACGAAGAACCAGCTGGGGTGAGCGAGGGAGTTGCGGTGCGGCCGTCTTGCCGCACAGACGGATGCTGGGACGATGCTCGCTGCTCGTCCCCCGCCGGGCCGGTGGCGACGTTGACGGCAGGCGACGGGGAACGGCGAGGACGCCCGCTGACCCGTCAGGGCGACGCGGGAAGCGAGCGCGGCCCGGCGCTCGGCGCGGGCCCGACGAGCGTCAGACATGGGCGTGATGGTCGGAGGAGAATGGGGTGGTGGAAGACGATTCCCGGCGCACCCCTACCTGGCGCGCCAAATGTCGGATTTCGGGTTCCGGCAGACCCTTAAGGTTCAAACACTGGGGTGCACGCGGAGATTTCGCCTCCTACCTACCTGCACCCCTCCGCCTTGCTAGGATCTGAACTAAGGAAAGAACAACGCAAGAGACACAGGGTTTATACTGGTTCGGGCCACCGTTGTGGTGTAATACCCTACTCCAGTGTGTGGGGTGGTGGATTGCCTCTTGGGCTGATGATGATGAAGAATACAAGGAAGAACAGCCTCGCGAGGGTCTGTTCTTGGCTGGGGTGATGAACTGCTGGGAGGAGCTCAGTCACCTTTCTCTCTCTCTCTCTCTCTTTCTGATCTTCTCTCTCTCTCTTTCCCTGCCTCCCCTTGCTCCGTCTCTCTGTCCCCCTTGCTTTGTGGGTGGCTGGTCCTATTTTATAGAGGCCCTGGTCCTCTTCCCAAATATCGAGCGGGAAGGGAGCCAACAATGGCGGGCTAATTTGAAGGGGGACAGCTAGTATCAACTATCCTGACAAAATTAGTCTTCGCCTGCGCAAAGCTTTGGTGATGACGCCGTCTTGGGCTCCACGGTGACCTCTGTCTCGTAGTCCTCCTGGTATTGGTCTCGTTGCACCGAAATGGCAACCTTTGCCTGATGCCTCGGTACTCCGCGGCTGCGCTTGCCCCCTTTGCACCAAAGAGGAAGGGAGGACGTTGAGCGGGCTGGCACCCGCCTGGCGCCCCCGGTCGTCATGGCTTGCATCACGGGCACCTCGTGAGGTACCCCGCCTTGATCTCTCCGCCTCCTCGTGAGCCAGCCTGACGAGGCCGCACCTGAGGAAGCTCCGCATCGTCCGCCCCGCAAGGCTTGGCCCCTCGCGAGGGTCTTGGGTTTGTGTTGGTGAAGATGGGCCGCGCTGGGCCCCCCTTTGAGCCACGCCGCAGGCCGTAGGCAGGCAAGTCTGGGGACCCCCGTTCCCAGAACGCTGACACATATGGTGTCTTGTCTTTATACAGCAAATATGTCATCTACTTAGTTTAGACATCCTTTGTGTGAATGCCATCTGTTTAGTTTATTCATCGTTTATGTGAATTATGCAATGCCATCTTGTTTAGCCAGGCATCATATATGTGAATTTTGCAATGTCATCCTGCTTAGCCAGTCATCTTATATGTAAATTATATCAGGCCATCCTTTTTTTGTTACATATTACATTTGTCAACAATGTTATTACATTCAACTGCTCTTCATGTGCATCAGCCATTTGACACGGTGATGGCAAATTCTGGAGTGAAAACAAGTTCTTCAGAGCAGACTATGCTATCTGACAAAGCGCATATCTCGCTGGTTACGGATAGCTCCTCAGAGGAGGATTCAAAGGCAGATGACCAGTCCTATTCCCACCCCCCCGAGGTGTACGCTCTAACTTGGCAGGGTTATGTTGCTCATATCGTGCGTATGGTGTCTCGCATTGCTATGTCATTCGATTAGTTTAGACATGCTTTGTGTGAATGCCACCTGTTCAGTGTCTAATTACCATATATGTGAAATATGCATTGCCATCTTGTTGCAAGACATTATATATGCTAATTATACAATGCTATCTTGTTGCAAAGGCATTATATATGTGAATTATGCAATGCCATGCTATTTAGCCAATCATCATGTATGTGAATTATATCATGCTATCATTTTTTTGTATTACGTGTTCCATTTGGTGACAATATTTGTATATTCAACTACTCTTCATGTGCATCAGCCATTTGAAGCAGTGATGGAAGTATCTGGAGTGAAAACAAGGTATTCAGAGCAGACAATGCTACCTGCTGAAGCAGACATCTTGCTGGTTACAGAGAGCTCCTCAGAGGAGGATTTAGAGACTGATGACCAGTCCTATTTTCCCCCTGAGGTTTATGCTCAAACTTGGCAGTGTTATATTACCCATGTCATGCATGTTGTCTTGCATTGCTTAGTTTTTACATCATATATGGATTGCCATCTGCTTAATTTCTTACTATATAAATCATATATTTGAATTATATCATGCCGTCATGTTTACATAGTACATACACATCATCTATCTGAATTATGGCATGGCAACCCATTTAATAAAGACATCATATAGTTATATCATCTCATCCTGTTTAGTGTTTATAGTCATCATATTTTGAATTATGGCATTCTATCCATGAATGTATGTGAATTATGGCATGCCAACCTATTTAATAAACACATTATATAGTTATGTCATGTCATCCTGTTTACATAGTCTCATATTCTGAACTATGTCTTTCCATCTTTTTTAGTTAGCCATCATAATGTGAAATTGTGTCATGCTATCCTGTTTAGTTAGCCATCATATATGTGAAATTGTGTCATGCTTTCCTGTTTGGTTAGACAACATAAATATGAATTATTTCATGCCCTCTTTTATTCCCCACTATCCATTGCCCCTGTCAATCATACAATGTCTATACTTTCAATTACTTTTCTTGTTTATCAGCCATTTGAATTGGAGAGCGTGATGGCAGTATCTAAGGGAGTAACAACACGGTCTTCAGAAAAGATAGTGCTACTAGTTGATGCAGATAGAACCACGGTTGTACTTGCCCAAGGACCAGATCCACCACACATAACCCAGACTCTCGCAGATTGTACACCTACCCAGTTGGATAGAGAACCAGGTACACCCCTTCTAACCCCAACCCCGGCAGATAGTAACCAAGTTCCAGTTGACACAGCACCGTCTCCACCACAGAGCACCCAAACACGATCAGTTAGTAAGGGAACTGCAGTGCCCAAAGCACGAGGACCACCACTCTGCATCCCAACTTAACGCTTAAAGGAGAAGAAGATTTGTTCTCAGGTCAGGTTCTGTAGCTATGGTTCATACTCCTTTGCTCTTGCATGACTGTATTTAGTCATACCAACTATTTTCAAATTCAAAGGATGGAATTGAAACTCCAATGGCGCAACAGGTATGTTTTAAACCTGTTTCTTTAACTGGTTTGCTGTTGTAACCTGCTCTATGTTGATTTCAGTTTCAATTGAATAAACAGTTATGTTCTCATGTCATGCACATTACAAGTGTTGTTATTGCTCTATAGTTACCCACACTTATATTCTGTCTATTCTGCTTTGTCTTGAACAAATATTATTTGAACTGTGTCTCTATCTTGATTTGGCAACAAAAACTAGAATGGTATAGACCATAAAGTGACCATGGTACATAGATATATGTTTGTTTCATGCTGTTATCCTGTCCACTTTACTACTGAACTCATTTACCAAAATGAGTTTCATACACAACATGGTAAACATGTGATGTGTCTGCTTGTTTCCCTTTTAGAATGTGGACAAAATATTGGAGAACAGTACCACGTTATCCAATGGTAAAGGAAGTAATGCAGATAAGGTTCAAGATAGTGAGACATCCCTGTTGGTCTCCAAGAAAGCTGATAAAAACTATCTTGACGACAGTGAGGGAACCCAAAAGTCCTGTCTTGATGTAGTGTTCGAGTTACTGGCCACTACTGCTGGCACAAGCTCTTCGAACTCGCTGCCTGAATCAGTTCGTCTTCTTGAGTCTCAACTTCAAGTTGAAAACATTGATCAGATGTGCTGTGACAGGAAGCTGAAGGACTAAGGAAGTCCCTGCAGAGTTCAGATGCATACTTTCTAGTGCAACAGCAAGTGCTGGAGGATTTAAGCGCCAAACAAGAGAAAGTTAATAAGCTTATTAAGCATCTTGCCAGCATTATGGGTACCCAGGATATTGTTTCTCGAGATCTTCTGAAGTGGTTTCAGTTCTGGGTTTGTTTTGCTGCGGCGTTTATTTGCGCTGGTCACCAACTTTGACAACCAGTGTATATGATATGCTGCTTCGTTCCCTATATTTGCACTGGTGGCGAACTTTGATGCCCAGTGGATGTAATATGTGTAATAGTCGTGATAGCCTAGCGTTAGTTGCTTGCTTATTTATTTCCTTGTTGTCTTGTTTATTTGTTTGCTTGTAGTCATTGCAGTTCTTTTTCCGTGGTTAGCAAGTGGCTGCAATAACCTATTTTTTAAAACTAGGCCAAAATAACCATGGGCTAATATTTACTATAGTGACACTGGGCCTCCTACTGGCTGTAGAAACAGTGGGACTTCTACGGGCCGTAGAAACAATGGGCCTTCTACGGGCCGTAGAAACAATGGGCCTTCTGCGGGCCGTATTATCAATGGGCCTTATACGGGCCGTATAATCAATTGGCCAAACATGGGCCAAACAGACCGCATTATGGCCATAAACAGGCTAGAGTTGGAATCGTCCGTTCATGGGCCGACCATAACAGGCCATCGTTAATAGGCCGTACTTGATGACGCGTTGAAATCGGCCCAACATATTAACGGACCACAAACGGGCCGACTGTAACCACGGGCTGAATTTGGCCCACAAGCAGAAAATGACAATAACGGGCCGTGAGTAAACAAATGCTAGAAATGAGCCCAAGAATAAATGGGCTCTGAGAAGGCCAAAAGATAACATGGGCTGGAAACGGCCCAACGGAATAACGGGCCGTTAATGGGTATAAAGTGATACACTGTTCATTACGGGCCAGTTTCACCACGGGGCGTTAATGGGTGTAAAGTGATACACTGTTCATTACGGACCAGTTTCACCACGAGCCGTTAGTAGGCCAAGAGTTACATAGGGCCTCATATGGGCCGAAAGACGTCATGGGCCATACATGGGCCAGAAGTGAAAATGGGTCAGAATCATATTGGATGGCCCATATGACGCTACTGGGCCTAATTCGGATAGGGTGTAACGGGCCTTGGGTTAGCGGGCTGTATATGGGCTATATTCGAATAGGCCATTAATAGGCTTTCCATGGGCCGGCCCGCCAGCTTTTGACCAAGTCAAATGGGCCGGCCTTTTCACAGGAATGGGCCTCTGTTGGGCCGTGCCACGTGTCGACGTATCATAGGCGCCTTCCATCCAATGAGTGGTTGACATCTGTCCCAACGATGAGCTGACACGTGTTTCCTCCAGCCAATGATGATTTTACATGTGGAAAATCCCCATTGGTCGGGGCTGTTAATGGGTTATCGGATCCAAAACCCGACCCAATAGCTTAACGACGTTCCGTTATGGTGGATGCCACGTGTCGGTCACCCTTGACGAAAGCACTTCTGTGAGGCGTGATTTATCGTCATGGAAGTGGACACTTCCGTGATGATAATTTTGGTAATGTCATGGAACACTTCTACGACAGCACAGGTATGACTATCTTGATTCTGTCATAAATTTGTCATGGATGTACATGCATGACTAAAAAAGCGACCTACTGTGACAAACACGTATCATCACGGAAGTGTATTTTTTGTAGTGATGATTGCCATGAACATAATTAAGATGCTTCTTTTCATTTCGTGTATGTTTCATATATTCTTATTGACCAGCAACTGTTTACTTTATATCTTTTTGTGCAGACAGGGATATCCATTTCACCTTGTTGCTATTGTGACCTTTTGGTGAACTGAACAAAACACTTTTTTTGGAATCAGTGTCTTGTGCAGTTTAACTAAAATGTCACGTGGGCAGCATCTCTCAGTTTTGGTGTAACAGCACAAAATGGTGATTGGAGTTTCCAAAATCTCTGTTAAATTCTACTGGTAATCTCATGCAACATTTTATTAGCCTTTGCAAGATGAGTCGTCACTGTGACCATAATGGCACTTTATTTTAGTGGAACTGCACAAAAGGATAAGCAAATTATAGTTGCACCTTACATGAGCCGGACAACCAACCTTAATGTTCCTCAATTTTAGTGCAACTACTAAAGAAGAACCTGCCAGCTCACAAAAGCAAGTACTTCTTGCTAGCTGAATGATGCAATCTTTGCTTCATTTTAGGTGAACTATAGAAAAAGGTGCATTAATTGAATCATGGAACTCCAGGAAGGCCTCATCCGAGTGGAGCTTCAGGTTGAGTTCAAGGAGTGCCACTATTATAGTAATCATGCTCTTCTTATCTATGCTGTGCAAACATGAATACTCAACTACAGATGTTGTGACTGTCAAGAGCATTCGCCAAGTTCTTGGGTTGTATGACACGGCTAGCCAAGATGGATTTAATCCCGATATTCACGTTATCAAAAGGCTCTATTGGGTTGGTTTTGAATCTTGCAAGATGGGAATCAATGAGATGTGTAGGCATCTTTGTTGTACTTATTATTTGAATCTTATTTGTTGGTTATGAATCTGGCAAGCTGGGAATCAATGAGATGTGTAGGCATCTTTGCCGTACTTATTATTTGGATCTTATTTGTTGGTTCTGCATCTCGCAAGCTGGGAAACACGGCATGATGATGCATATGACAACAACCATAACAAACAGTTCAAACTTGGTAGTATTATCTGTGTGAAAGTGCGACAAATGTGCTGATCGTGTGCATCTTGAGAATAATAATTCTAATTGTTGTGCATGTTGATCCTGTGGCACTGATAGAATGAGCCAGTGCATTGCTTGTTTTAAGTATAAATTTCTATTAAAGATAATTAAATTTAAGTAAAGTGACCACTAACTCTTGTTATTATAGTTGCAATACAGACCTGCTCGTGAACCGACATGTGGCGGGAGTAGGTTTCTTAATGGAGGCGTTTGAATGCGCCGAGGGTGCAACTTCTGCCAGGCATGCAGCGGGCGAGGGAGGGGTAGTAACTGTTGTCGCCTATACAAACTCGGTTTACTATTGAATCCAGTTCCCCAAGACCTGAAAAACGAACTGCTGCCGCCTCCTACCCACTCGTTCACTTGAAGAGACTGCAATGGCGATCTGAGGGGTGAGCCTGCTGGATATGGACTTCAGCAAGGAGTTCCCCTTTGAGTTCGCCATTCAGTCCTATGGCTGCACCAAGTTGAATGTGATGTACACCAACGATCCAGACTCGGTGAAGCTCTGCCTCGCCGAGTTCAAGCAATACCTACAGGATGAGAAAGCACAAGGTCACATGCTAGAGCTTGTGCCCATCCATTGGTCTCCTGACAGGGACCAGCGGATCGCCGTCGCCTAGGTATGTGTGCGGGACGATGTTCTCATCTACCACTGCTGTAGGGCCATCAGAGGTTCTGGAGCATTCGACCATTTCATTGGCAGCACCGACTGCACCTTTGCTACGGTGGAGAGAAGGAAGAATGCAACGATTCAGCCATCTGGTGCAACAAGCTTGTCAACATCCAGAAGCAATACAAGATCATCGGCAACGAGCAGGAGAAGGACTCCATGGTTGACCTCGCCAAGACCATCATCGACCCTTGATACGCCAACATGAAAGAAGACAACGATACCAAAGGACCTGAACACGTGGGAGGTACCTCTTAATCTAGCCTACATAGCATACGCGACCAAGGATGCATACGCATGCTACGACATGTACAGGCGGATCTTGGACATGAGGGCGTGTCTACTTCCCATAACCGACGAGTACACGGATAACCGCAGTGTCATGTTCAAGCATGCCAGGAAGGTCTAGATGTTGTACTTTATATGTTTATAAGCGCCTTTATCATCTGAGTGTTTCATGCATTAGCCTATGTGTCATAATTATCTGTTTTGTCTGAAATATTTCTTTTAAGAACCCATTAACATGTTTGCTTTTTAGTGGCTATTTGCTTATGTGTGTAACTAGTTCACTCGTCCGTATAAAAAAGCCTAGTTCACTCGACTGCCGTGCTTTGAATCTCCTTCCTCCCAACATATTCCCCTTCTCAAGTGGACCCAGCAGGTCTCGTACATAGACATATGGGACCAACCACCTATCCATTTGTATTTCTTTATTTTGTTCAATCTTTTGTCCTCTTCCTATACAGCGGCTGGCCATCATAGCCTATGGCGTTGGCCAGGCCATCCCTCTACTCTCACACATTGTCTGGCAACGGCTCCACTGGCCCACCCTACACCCGAACAAGTCAACCCTCGTACTCCCCTCCGCCTGCGTCTTCCCCCGCTCTGGTTCGTTCGGTCCGAGGTCTCGACGTCGTCCTCCGCCTTGGTGCTCTCGTCGCGCCGCCGTCGTCTGTCATTCCCAACATTGTCATCAAAACAAGAGGAATCAGGAGACAACTGTTCGTTGAGAGGCTGACAGTCCTGGGCCCACCAGGTCCATGGCCTAGGTTTTGTTGTTTAACATGGGCAACCCACGACATGTTTCAACATTTTTTTGGATCCAGCAGGTATCAAGCGATCTCTGGGCCTCCCAACCTAGCTTGTCTATAACATTAGCAGCCCAAGTTATGTTTCTTTTTTCAAGACGACACACAGCTCAATTATATTTTTCTATAAGAATGCAAAACTAAACCTATGTTTTCTATAAGAATGCAAAACCGAACCTATATTTATATCTTATTTTATTACATATATATAATAGAAACAACATAATGTTCCGTTAAACCTGTCGTTCGTCCAACCATTTTATAGACCTTCCCACTTCCTTTATTTTTCATTTTCATTAATCCTATATCTGAATTTTCTCCCACTTTCTTTTTCGATGTAAACTGAGTTTTCTCCCAGTACTTTTCCCTAGAACCAACTCAACTTTCCCATGTCTAGCCTAAAAATAATAATACCCCATGTCCTATTACCTCATCAAATTAAAATGCAAATTTATTTCGTAAATTGGAAGTTCTTACAAAATAATAATAATAATTGTTTATATATAACTTGGCAAGTTAACTCCTACTGATTGCGTACATAAGCTTGCAAATATTTTACTGACCAATGCAGTAATAGACGTGCAATCATGTGTTTATGTTTTTATAACATTTCTCCGTCCAACCCAACATGATATTTTCACCCAGCCCAGCAAGTCCGCGGATTTCGAGAAAAATGCAAATGGGCTTTAAATTCTACCATGTATATAAACGGGCTGCATAGATGCTACATCATTGTTTCACCCAGCCCACCAAATGGACTAAAACCAAATGGGCTGGCTGACATGTGGGCTAGTAGGTCGAAGCCTAAGCAAGGCGTTGGAATTACATCCAACGGCCGGCATTCTTCTTCAATCTCTTGTCTTCTTCCCCCAGCGTTGCTGGGACCGCCTGCTCCAGCCTCCGGCATCCAGCGGCGTTATTTTGCGCACCTCAACAAAATGCTACCCCGCCGATAGCCAGGCCATCCCTCCACTTCGCACCTCCTGTTATTCTCTGCTGAGTGAGGGGCCACCCCGCACCCGAACCAGTCAATTTTACCACTCCTCTCCATCTGTGACTCCACTGCCGCATCTTCCCCATCTCAGGGTCATTCTAGTCTGGGGCCTTGCCGTCATCCACCGCCTTGCTGCGCTCGGCGTGGCGTGGTCAACAAACGAGAGTCAACGGAAGAGGATTGTATGTGGAGAGCCTGACGGCTGGGACTCACGAGATCCATGGTCACACACAAGGAAAGTTCCTCCTTATTAAGTTGTTTCCTCCCCCTGACAGCTGGGACCCACCGGCTGTATCTTCGCACGGAAGGAAGTGTTTCCTTGTTATGTGAAAAAAAACCATTCCTCCCGATGACAGCCGGGCCCCAACAGATTTGGTGGCTAACTTGTGGGCCTACTAAGTAGACGTGTACGCAAGGCTTTGTCAACTTAATCAACAAATGATTCTAGCAGCTGGACCGCTGGATGTTAATCCAACAGCCGTGCTCCTTCTTCAACCTCTGTTCTTGCTCCTGTCTCCCGTGGGCAGCAGTGTTGCCGCGCACCCAAACCAGTTAAGTTTCCCACTCCTCTCCATTTGCGACTCCACTGCCGCGTATTCCCCATCTCCGAGTCGTTCCAGTCTGGGGCCTTGCTGTCGTCCACCGGCCATGGTGCGCTCGACACGGTGTGGTCAACATGGTGAACAAACAAGAATCATCGGAAGATGACTGTATGTGAGAGGCTAACAGTGGGGATGCACCACGCCCATGGATGCATGCATGCAACTGCATCCTTTTTACCCTGAAAAATAATGTTTTCTCCCCCTGACTGCTGGGACCCACCAGCTACATTTTCGCACGCAAGGAAGTGCATCCATTTACGTGCAAAAAAATGATTCGCCCCCTGACTGCTGGGACCCACCAGCTACATACGCAAGGAAGTGCCTAACAGTCGGGACCCACCCGGTCGAAGCGTATGTAGCGTTGTCATTCTGGTCGTGTACGTGTACGTACATACTGGTCGATCGGTCTGTCTGCAGACTGCAGTGATGAACCATGGCCGTGTAAGGAAGGGCACGTGTCGTAGTAGAGGCGCGCACGTAGCATGTACATGTACCTACGGCGGCCAGGGTGCAAGAAAGTAAATACGGCCACATATGCATACGGGCGGGGTCTCGAATACCTACTCGCGCATATGTACGGCCAGGGATCGTGTACATGGCTGTGGCTGGGTCGGAACAGAGAAACTGCGTCATCGTCGTGTTCACAGGGAGGCAACGGAACGCGTCGTGTTCATTGTGAGGCAACGGAACGCGTCATGTTCATTGTGAGGCAACAGAACGCGTGCTGGTCATCGGGAACGAACCGGTTTGGACGGAATAGCCGATGGAAACGAGGCCTGGCGTACCGTAGAACGGAGGAAACGGCCTTGTGTTCGACCGGCCACGGTGGAAACGGGATCCTGTTCATCGGGAGGGGTCTGGCGTATCACAAAACGAAGGAAACGGACCTTCTATGGTAGAAACGGGGTACTGTTGATCGGGAGGGGTGTGGTGTACCGCAAAACGGAGGAAACAGACTTGTGTTGGAGCGCTACGGTCGAAACGGGGGTCCTGTTCAACGGGAGGGGTGTGGCGTACCGCAAAACAGGACTCCACGGGATACTGTTCATCTCCACCGTTGACCTCCTCCAGCCTCCATGGGCTCCTATTCATCCACCGTCGACCTCCTCTAGCCTCCACCTGCGACTATTCATCCACGGGCTCCTGTTCATCCAGCCTCCACCGCCGCTCCTCCACCGGCTACTATTCAACCAGCCCTCTCCATGGGGTCCTGTTCAACCACCCCTCCATGGGCTACTGTTCATCCAGCCCTCCACCGGCTACTGTTCATCCAGCTCTCCACGGGTTCCTGTTCATCTAGCCCTCCACGGGGTCCTGTTCATCCACCGGCTTGATCGATCGGGGTACTGTTCATCCAGCGGCAACGGCCTCTACTACCACGGGGTCCTGTTCATCCAACCCCCACCGGGAACTGTTCATCCAAACCCCCCAACAACGCTCACTATTCATCCAGAGGCAGCATCGATCGGCTTCGGTTCGCAGTAGTAGCGAAGGAATCATTCGGGTTCAGTTAACAGCAAGGGATCGATCGATCGCCCGGGTTCAGTAACGCGTAGCCTCCAGTGCCATCGCTCGGGTATAGTTAGAGCCCAACCCCTCGCTCAGGTTCAGTTAGAGCGCAACGCCTTGCACACATGCACGTACGTACAATAGAAACGCGCATCGCTCAGCCCTCGGCCCCCGACCACCGACTATTTTCCTCGCCCTTGCTTCTACCATGGTTTTCTCCGTCATGGACGGCCCAAAGAATTTCATGCAGCTGCCTCTCCGGCCCGCCCAGGACAAAAAGTCCATTTTCTGTCATGATTTTTTGTCATAGGAGTAGGAGCCCACCACATCTATGATGATACCAGGTTTTGTCACAATTATCGTCATAGAAGTGTCATAAGCATGAGAGAAAAAATTTCGTTCGGCCCAAAATGTCATGGATGTGTCTTTTTTTGTAGTGTGGCCCGACGACACACAGAGCACGGCAGAGGAGCCACTTCCGACCGCAAGACACCCCCGCCGCCACCACGCAATCTAAATTTGCCATGAAAAATGTTCGGATTGCCATGCTTAAAATCCGAACGTTTATCATTTCCGTTTATTTTAGATCGATCGTCGTATGAATGTAAAGTCAGAGTCAGACTGAATGAAATCTATGGTTTGATCGATGAATGTTCCGCTAGAGCCGTATCAAATTAAATATAAAACTTCATCAAGCCACATGTATTCCTTCTCATCCAACAACCTAGACTGCTTCAATGTCGAGCGCTCAACACATTTAGCGTGCAGTTAATTTCATGCCAAAAATAGTACTAATCACATAATACCACACAAATAATAACCTACTAAATATCTGCATGCACTTAATATACTTCCAAATTAACATGCATTGCATGTACACATTGACTAGTACTAGTAGTACGTGAAACTGGTGCCATAACTTGTGAACGCGTCCAGATATGGTCAACGGCAACATCGCCCACGAGTTCTTCGTGTTTGCCCGTGCGTCTAAACGTAGAAGGAGAGGAGAGAGAGAGAAGACATGGAACCCACTAGTAAGTGAAGGCAAATAGTACGTGCTAACGATCCGGTCCCACTAATGTACTAAAAATAATATTACATGTTATCCATTAAATAGGGTGTGGTAATATAAAAATATTATATCAACAAAGGGGGGTGATACGTCTCCAACGTATCTATAATTTTTGATTGTTCAATGTTGTTATATTATCAATCTTGCATGTTTTGTAATCATTTTATAGAAATTTTATATCATTTTGGGACTAACCTATTGACATAGTGCCAAGTGCCAGTTGCTGTTTTTCCATGTTTTTTACATCACAGAAAATCAACACCAAACGGAGTCCAAACGCAACGAAACTTTATGGTGATTTTTTTGGACTAGAAGGAACATAATGGCCCTGGCTGTGCCTGGGGGTGCTCCGAGGAGAGCACAACCCACCAGGGCGCGCCAGGAGGCCCAGGCGCGCCCTCGTGGGTTGTGCCCACCTCGGGTGCCCCTCGGACCGCCTCTTTGCTCTATAAATACCCCAATATTCCCAAAACCCTAGGGGAGTCGATGAAATATTGATACAGCCGTCACAGAGTCCAGAACCACCAGATCCAATCTAGACACCATCTCGGATGGGGTTCACCACCTCCATTGGTGCCTCTCCGATGATGCGTGAGTAGTTCTTTCTGGACCTTCGGGTCCGTAGTTAGTAGCTAGATGGCTTCCTCTCTCTTTCTCTCTTGATTCTCAATGCAATGTTCTCTTGGAGATCCATATGATGTAACTCTTTTTGTGGTGTGTTTGTTGGGATCGATGAACTTTGAGTTTATGATCAAATCTATCTTTTTATATCCATGAAAGTATTTGAGTTTCTTTGATCTCTTTTATGCATGATTGCTTATAGCCTCATATTTCTTCTCCGATATTTGGGTTTTGTTTGGCCAACTAGATCTATTTATCTTGCAATTGGAAGAGGTGCTTTGTAGTGGGTTCAATCTTACGGTGCTTGATCCCAACTGTGACAGAAGGGGAACCGACACGTATGTATCGTTGCTACAAAGGATAAAACGATGGGGTCTATCTCTACGTAGATAGATCTTGTGTACATCATGTCATCATTCTAATTGCATTACTCTATTTTCCATGAACTTAATACACTAGATGCAAGCTGGATAGTGGTCGATGCGTGGAGTTCTAGTAGTAGATGCAGGTAGGAATCGGTCTACTAATCTTGGATGTGATGCCTATGTAATGATCATTGCCTGGACATAGTCATCATTATTTGAAGTTCTATCAATTTCCCAACAGTAATTTGTTCACCCACCGTTCGCTATTTTTTCGAGAGAAGCCACTAGTGAAACCTACGGCCGCCGGGTCTCTTTCTCATATATTTGCCTTTGCGATCTACTTTTCCTTTGCATTTAGTTTCAGATCTATTAATCCAAAAATACAAAAAATACTTTGCTGCACTTTATTCTATTTGCGATCTATTTATTCAATCTATTACAACTTTCTCACGTCCACGCACCAATTTCTGGCGCCGTTACCCGAAAGGGATTGACAACCCCTTTAACACGTCGGGTTGCGAGTGGTTGTTATTTAAGTGCAGGGGCCGTTTACGTTGTGTTGTTTGGTTCTCCTACTGGTTCCATAACCTTGGTTTCATATCTGAGAGAAATACCTACCGTCGCCGTGCTGCATCATCCCTTCCTCTTTGGGGAAATACCGACGTGGCTTCAAGCAACATCAAAAGGAACTTTTGGCGCCGTTGTCAGGGGGATCTTCAACATATACCAGGCTCCTAATCACAAATATCATCTCCTCGCAAATTACATTATTTTCCATTTGCCTCTCATTTTCCTCTCCCTCACTTCACAAAAATTTACCATTTTATTCGCCCCTCTTTTCCATTCGCCATTTTCTTGCCGGATCTGTTTTTGAGTGCAATCTTGCTATGCGGTCATCATGACTCAAGAGAAGACCAAGTTACGTGATTTCTCAAATACCAACAACAATGATTTTATTGGCACTCCGCTTACTCCTCCCGCCACTAGTGCGGCGTCTTGTGATATTAATACTGCTTTGGTGAATCTTGTTATGAAAGATCAATTTTCCGGTACTCCTAATGAGGATGCCGCATCCCATCTCAATACCTTTGTGGAATTATGTGATATGCAAAATAAAAAAGATGTGTACAATGATGTTGTGAAGATGAAATTGTTTCCGCTTTCTTTGCGTGATTCTATAAAATTTTGGTTCTCTACCTTGCCTTGCAATAGTATCAATTCTTGGAATAAGTGCGGAGATGCTTTTATCACTAAGTATTTTCTGCCCGCAAAAATTATTTCCCTTAGAACCCAGATCATGAATTTCAAGCAACCTGAACATGAGCATGTTGCACAATCTTGGGAAAGGATGAAAATGATGCTAAGTAATTGCCTAGCTCATGGGTTAAATCTTTGGATGATCATACAAAAAATTTATGCGGGGTTGAATTTTGTTTCTCGTAATCTTTTAGATTCCCCCACAGGCGGGACTTTTATGGAAACTAATTTGGGTGAAGCCACAAAATTGCTTGATAATATTATGGCAAATTATTCATAATGGCATACTGAAAGAGCTCCTACTAGTAAAAAAGTTAATTCGGTTGAAGAAATTTCTTCTTTGAATGAAAAAGTTGATGCTCTTGTGAAATTGGTTGCTAGTAGAAGTGCTCCTATTGATTTTAATGATATGCCTTTGTCTACTTTGATTGAGCAAAATAGTGATGCCATAGATGTGAATTTTATTTCTTGAAATAATTTCAACAACAATGCTTATAGAGGTAATTTTAATCCTAGGCCTTTTCCTAGTAATTCCTCTAATAATTATGGTAATTACTATGGAAATCAATCTTATAATAAAAATAGGAACACCTCTGATCTTGATAATAATATTAAAGAATTTATCAATACGCAAAAAGTTTTCAACACTTCCATAGAGGAGAAGCTGAGTAAGATTGATGATTTGTCTAGAAGTATTGATAGAATTGTTGATGATGTGGAAAATCTCAAGATGAAAATTTGTGTGCCCAAGGTTGATGAATCAATTAAATATCTTTATGTTTCTATGGATGAAAGTAAGAAAATAACCGCTATGCTTAGAGCTAAAAGAGAATTTTTAGAAAGAGCGTTTTCTAGTGATTACTTTCGCAAAAGTGATGAAGATCTTAAAATGATTGGTGTTTATTCTATTGATTCCTTGTTTAGTAAAGTTAAGATTGATGAAAAAGCGACGGGAGAAGAGTCAACTTTAGGTAGAAGGCGTCCCAATATTTCGGAGGGTGAAAATCTTGTTGAGAAAATTGATAAAAGTGGGTTTGGAGAGGTCAAAACTTTAACTAGTGATGTGCCCACTCTTTTGGATTACAAAGACTTCAATTATAATAGTTGCTCTTTGATTGATTGTATTTCTTTGCTGTAATCCATGATAAATTCACCCCATACTTATGAACAAAATAAAGCTTTTTCTAAACATATTGTTTGATGAAAGATTTTGAAGAAAAATTGGAAGTAGAAGTTTCAATTGCTAGAAAATTGCATGATGAATGGGAACCTACTATCAAAGTCAAGATTAAAAATTATGAGTGTTTTGCTTTGTGTGATTTGGGTGCTAGTGTTTCTACAATTCCAAAATCTTTATGCACTACTAGGGAAAACCTTATACACAGAATCTTAGTAGCAACGCGGTACAGAAACAGGCACTACTGCTAATTATCAGTAGCGCGGGAGCAAAACAGGCGCTACTGCTACCCTATTAGCAGTAGCGCGGCTCGGTGGAAGCAATCTGCTACTAAAATCGATCGACCGTTCCCGCCACCCTAGGTTTAGCAGCAATGTACTCGAGGTTACCGCGCTACTTATAAAGTAATAGTAGTAGCGCACTTCTTTTGGGTGACGCTACCGCTAATTTTGAAACTGGCCACATGGCGGGCCCCGCTTAGTAGTAGAGCATGTGCCGGAAGCGCGCTACTGCTATTACTTTAGCACTAGCGTGGTTTATCAGTCGCGCTACTACTAAGAAGCAGCATATACCACCTTTTTCCCTCCCCCTCCCCCTCCCCCATCCTCTCTTCCTCACTTTCCCCACCTCCCACCTCCTCTCTCCTTCACTTAGCTTCTTCCTCACTACTTCTCCCCCCATTACTCTCCTTCTACCTACCTTTCTCTCTCTTTGTTACTCCTAGCTAACTACACCACCTCCATTAATGCATATCCTTTCTCTTTTTCCTTCCCCCTCCACTAGTTGAAGTTGTCTCCTCCCAAATTAGCTAGCTAGGTAGATGTAGCATTTAGTGATGTGACATATGTACCCCCTAACTAGATCTAGCTTTGTCAAGAAGAGCTTTGTCCACTTTTGATCTCCCTACTACATCATCATCTCCACCGTGTGCTCGATCTCTAGATAGGTGATTAAAAATTCATGCTTTTGCAAGAATGGAAATATGTGTATGTGTGTGCGATATG